>NC_090647.1:361521972-361821972 GCF_040937935.1 Hyperolius riggenbachi | reverse complement strand
GTGACTATTACAGCCGGCGCCCAGAAGGGACTTTTAAAACCGGCATCCATGAGTGACTATTACAGCCGGCATCTATGAGTGACTATTACAACCGGCGCCCAGAAGGGACTTTTAAAGCCGGCGCCCAGAAGGGACTTTTAAAGCCGGCGACCAGAAGGGACTTTTAAAGCCGGCGACCAGAAGGGACTTTTAAAGCCGGCGACCAGAAGGGACTTTTAAAGCCGGCGCCCAGAAGGGACTTTTAAAGCCGGCGCCCAGAAGGGACTTTCAAAGCCGGCGCCCAGAAGGGACTTTTAAAGCCGGCGCCCAGAAGGGACTTTTAAAGCCGGCGCCCAGAAGGGACTTTTAAAACCAGCATCCATGAGTGACTATTACAGCCGGCGCCCAGAAGGGACTTTTAAAACCGGCATCCATGAGTGACTATTACAGCCGGCGCCCAGAAGGGACTTTTAAAACCGGAATCCATGAGTGACTATTACAGCCGGCGCCCAGAAGGGACTTTTAAAACCGGCATCCATGAGTGACTATTACAGCCGGCGCCCAGAAGGGACTTTTAAAGCCGGCATCCATGAGTGACTATTACAGCCGGCGCCCAGAAGGGACTTTTAAAGCCGGCGCCCAGAAGGGACTTTTAAAGCCGGCGCCCAGAAGAGACCTTTAAAGACGGCGCCCAGAAGGGACTTTTAATGCCGGCGCCCAGAAGGGACTTTTAATGCCTGCGCCCAGAAGGGACTTTTAAAGCCGGCGCCCAGAAGGGACTTTTAAAACTGGCGCCCAGAAGGGACTATTAAAACTGGCATCCATGAGTGACTATTACAGCCCGCGCCCAGAAGGGACTTTTAAAACCGGCATCCATGAGTGACTATTACAGCCGGCGCTCAGAAGGGACTTTTAAAACCGGCATCCATGAGTGACTATTACAACCGGCGCCCAGAAGGGACTTTTAAAACCGGCATCCATGAGTGACTATTACAGCCGGCGCCCAGAAGGGACTTTTAAAGCCGGCATCCATGAGTGATTATTACAACCGGCGCCCAGAAGTGACTTTCAAAGCCGGCGCCCAGAAGGGACTTTAAAACCGGCATCCATGAGTGACTATTACAGCCGGCGCCCAGGAGGGACTTTTAAAACCGGCATCCATGAGTGACTATTACAGCCGACGCCCAGAAGGGACTTTTAAAGCCGGCGGCCAGAAGGGACTTTTAAAGCCAGCGCCCAGAAGGAACTTTTAAAACCGGCATCCATGAGTGACTATTACAGCCGGCGCCCAGAAGGGACTTTTAAAACCGGCATCCATGAGTGACTATTACAACCGGCGCCCCGAAGGGACTTTTAAAGCCGGGATCCATGAGTGACTATTACAGCCGGCGCCCAGAAGGGACTTTTAAAACCGGCATCCATGAGTGACTATTACAACCGGCGCCCAGAAGGGACTTTTAAAACCGGCATCCATGAGTGACTATTACAGCCGGCGCCCAGAAGGGACTTTTAAAACCGGCATCCATGAGTGACTATTACAGGCGGCGCCCAGAAGGGACTTTTAAAACCGGCATCCATGAGTGACTATTACAGCCGGCGCCCAGAAGGGACTTTTAAAACCGGCATCCATGAGTGACTATTACAGCCGGCGCCCAGAAGGGACTTTTAAAACCGGCATCCATGAGTGACTATTACAGCCGGCGCCCAGAAGGGACTTTTAAAACCGGCATCCATGAGTGACTATTACAGCCGGCGCCCAGAAGGGACTTTTAAAACCGGCATCCATGAGTGACTATTACAGCCGGCGCCCAGAAGGGACTTTTAAAACCGGCATCCATGAGTGACTATTACAGCCGGCGCCCAGAAGGGACTTTTAAAGCCGGCATCCATGAGTGACTATTACAGCCGGTGACCAGAAGTGACTTTTAAAGCCGGCGCCCAGAAGGGACTTTTAAAGCCGGCGCCCAGAAGAGACTTTTAAAGCCGGCGCCCAGAAGGGACTTTTAAAGACGGCGCCCAGAAGGGACTTTTAAAGACGGCGCCCAGAAGGGACTTTTAATGCCGGCGCCCAGAAGGGACTTTTAAAGCCGGCGCCCAGAAGGGACTTTTAAAACTGGCGCCCAGAAGGGACTATTAAAACTGGCATCCATGAGTGACTATTACAGCCCGCGCCCAGAAGGGACTTTTAAAACCGGCATCCATGAGTGACTATTACAGCCGGCGCTCAGAAGGGACTTTTAAAACCGGCATCCATGAGTGACTATTACAACCGGCGCCCAGAAGGGACTTTTAAAACCGGCATCCATGAGTGACTATTACAGCCGGCACCCAGAAGGGACTTTTAAAGCCGGCATCCATGAGTGACTATTACAACCGGCGCCCAGAAGTGACTTTTAAAGCCGGCGCCCAGAAGGGACTTTAAAACCGGCATCCATGAGTGACTATTACAGCCGGCGCCCAGGAGGGACTTTTAAAACCGGCATCCATGAGTGACTATTACAACCGGCGCCCAGAAGGGACTTTTAAAACCGGCATCTATGAGTGACTATTACAGCCAGCGCCCAGAAGGGACTTTTAAAGCCGGCGGCCAGAAGGGACTTTTAAAGCCAGCGCCCAGAAGGGACTTTTAAAACCGGCATCCATGAGTGACTATTACAACCGGAGCCCAGAAAGGACTTTTAAAGCCGGCATACATGAGTGACTATTTCAACCGGCGCCCAGAAGGGACTTTTAAAACCGGCATCCATGAGTGACTATTACAGCCGGCGCCCAGAAGGGACTTTTAAAACCGCCATCCATGAGTAACTATTAGAACCGGCGCCCAGAAGGGACTTTTAAAACCGGCATCCATGAGTGACTATTACAGCCGGCGCCCAGAAGGGACTTTTAAAACCGGCATCCATGAGTGACTATTACAACCGGCGCCCAGAAGGGACTTTTAAAGCCAACGCCCAGAAGGGACTTTTAAAGCCAACGCCCAGAAGGGACTTTTAAAGCCAACGCCCAGAAGGGACTTTTAAAGCCGGTGCCCAGGAGGGACTTTTAAAGCCGGCGCCCAGAAGGGACTTTTAAAGCCGACGCCCAGAAAGGACTTTTAAAGCCGGCGCCCAGAAAGGAATTTTAAAGCCGGCGCCCAGAAGGGACTTTTAAAGCCGGCGCCAGAAGGGACTTTTAAAGCCAGCATCTATGAGTGACTTTTAAAGCCAGCGCCCAGAAGGGACTTTTAAAGCCAGCGCCCAGAAGGGACTTTAAAAACCGGCATCCATGAGTGACTATTACAGCCGGCGCCCAGAAGGGACTTTTAAAACCGGCATCCATGAGTGACTATTACAGCCGGCGCCCAGAAGGGACTTTTAAAGACGGCATCCATGAGTGACTATTACAACCGGCATCCATGAGTGACTATTACAGCCGGCGCCCAGAAGGGACTTTTAAAACCGCCATCCATGAGTAACTATTAGAACCGGCGCCCAGAAGGGACTTTTAAAACCGGCATCCATGAGTGACTATTACAGCCGGCGCCCAGAAGGGACTTTTAAAACCGGCATCCATGAGTGACTATTACAACCGGCGCCCAGAAGGGACTTTTAAAGCCAAAGCCCAGAAGGGACTTTTAAAGCCAACGCCCAGAAGGGACTTTTAAAGCCGGCGCCCAGAAGGGACTTTTAAAGCCGGCGCCCAGAAGGGACTTTTAAAGCCGGCGCCCAGAAGGGACTTTTAAAGCCGGCGCCCAGAAGGGACTTTTAAAGCCGGCGCCCAGAAAGGAATTTTAAAGCCGGCGCCCAGAAGGGACTTTTAAAGCCGGCGCCCAGAAGGGACTTTTAAAGCCGGCATCTATGAGTGACTTTTAAAGCCAGCGCCCAGAAGGGACTTTTAAAGCCAGCGCCCAGAAGGGACTTTAAAAACCGGCATCCATGAGTGACTATTACAGCCGACGCCCAGAAGGGACTTTTAAAACCGGCATCCATGAGTGACTATTACAGCCGGCGCCCAGAAGGGACTTTTAAAGACGGCATCCATGAGTGACTATTACAACCGGCGCCCAGAAGTGACTTTTAAAGCCAGCGCCCAGAAGGGACTTTAAAACCGGCATCCATGAGTGACTATTACAGCCGGCGCCCAGAAGGGACTTTTAAAGCCGGCGGAAGGGACTTTTAAAGCCGGCGGAAGGGACTTTTAAAGCCAGCGCCCAGAAGGGACTTTTAAAACCGGCATCCATGAGTGACTATTACAACCGGCGCCCAGAAGGGACTTTTAAAGCCGGCATACATGAGTGACTATTTCAACCGGCGCCCAGAAGGGACTTTTAAAACCGGCATCCATGAGTGACTATTACAGCCGGCGCCCAGAAGGGACTTTTAAAACCGCCATCCATGAGTAAGTATTAGAACCGGCGCCCAGAAGGGACTTTTAAAACCGGCATCCATGAGTGACTATTACAGCCGGCGCCCAGAAGGGACTTTTAAAACCGGCATCCATGAGTGACTATTACAACCGGCGCCCAGAAGGGACTTTTAAAGCCAACGCCCAGAAGGGACTTTTAAAGCCGGCGCCCAGAAGGGACTTTTAAAGTCGGCGCCCAGAAGGGACTTTTAAAGCCGGCGCCCAGAAGGGACTTTTAAAGTCGGCGCCCAGAAAGGACTTTTAAAGCCGGCATACATGAGTGACTATTTCAACCGGCGCCTAGAAGGGACTTTTAAAACCGGCATCCATGAGTGACTATTACAGCCGGCGCCCAGAAGGGACTTTTAAAACCGCCATCCATGAGTAACTATTAGAACCGGCGCCCAGAAGGGACTTTTAAAACCGGCATCCATGAGTGACTATTACAGCCGGCGCCCAGAAGGGACTTTTAAAACCGGCATCCATGAGTGACTATTACAACCGGCGCCCAGAAGGGACTTTTAAAGCCAACGCCCAGAAGGGACTTTTAAAGCTAACGCCCAGAAGGGACTTTTAAAGCCAACGCCCAGAAGGGACTTTTAAAGCCGGCGCCCAGGAGGGACTTTTAAAGCTGGCGCCCAGAAAGGACTTTTAAAGCCGGCGCCCAGAAAGGAATTTTAAAGCCGGCGCCCAGAAGGGACTTTTAAAGCCGGCGCCCAGAAGGGACTTTTAAAGCCGGCATCCATGAGTGACTATTACAACCGGCGCCCAGAAGGGACTTTTAAAGCCAACGCCCAGAAGGGACTTTTAAAGCTAACGCCCAGAAGGGACTTTTAAAGCCAACGCCCAGAAGGGACTTTTAAAGCCGGCGCCCAGGAGGGACTTTTAAAGCTGGCGCCCAGAAAGGACTTTTAAAGCCGGCGCCCAGAAAGGAATTTTAAAGCCGGCGCCCAGAAGGGACTTTTAAAGCCAGCGCCCAGAAGGGACTTTTAAAGCCAGCGCCCAGAAGGGACTTTAAAAACCGGCATCCATGAGTGACTATTACAGCCGGCGCCCAGAAGGGACTTTTAAAACCGGCATCCATGAGTGACTATTACAGCCGGCGCCCAGAAGGGACTTTTAAAGACGGCATCCATGAGTGACTATTACAACCGGCATCCATGAGTGACTATTACAGCGGGCGCCCAGAAGGGACTTTTAAAACCGCCATCCATGAGTAACTATTAGAACCGGCGCCCAGAAGGGACTTTTAAAACCGGCATCCATGAGTGACTATTACAGCCGGCGCCCAGAAGGGACTTTTAAAACCGGCATCAATGAGTGACTATTACAACCGGCGCCCAGAAGGGACTTTTAAAGCCAAAGCCCAGAAGGGACTTTTAAAGCCAACGCCCAGAAGGGACTTTTAAAGCCGGCGCCCAGAAGGGACTTTTAAAGCCGGCGCCCAGAAGGGACTTTTAAAGCCGGCGCCCAGAAGGGACTTTTAAAGCCGGCGCCCAGAAGGGACTTTTAAAGCCGGCGCCCAGAAGGGACTTTTAAAGCCGGCGCCCAGAAAGGAATTTTAAAGCCGGCGCCCAGAAGGGACTTTTAAAGCCGGCATCTATGAGTGACTTTTAAAGCCAGCGCCCAGAAGGGACTTTTAAAGCCAGCGCCCAGAAGGGACTTTAAAAACCGGCATCCATGAGTGACTATTACAGCCGGCGCCCAGAAGGGACTTTTAAAACCGGCATCCATGAGTGACTATTACAGCCGGCGCCCAGAAGGGACTTTTAAAGACGGCATCCATGAGTGACTATTACAACCGGCGCCCAGAAGTGACTTTTAAAGCCAGCGCCCAGAAGGGACTTTAAAACCGGCATCCATGAGTGACTATTACAGCCGGCGCCCAGAAGGGACTTTTAAAGCCGGCGGAAGGGACTTTTAAAGCCAGCGCCCAGAAGGGACTTTTAAAACCGGCATCCATGAGTGACTATTACAACCGGCGCCCAGAAGGGACTTTTAAAGCCGGCATACATGAGTGACTATTTCAACCGGCGCCCAGAAGGGACTTTTAAAACCGGCATCCATGAGTGACTATTACAGCCGGCGCCCAGAAGGGACTTTTAAAACCGGCATCCATGAGTGACTATTACAGCCGGCGCCCAGAAGGGACTTTTAAAACCGCCATCCATGAGTAACTATTAGAACCGGCGCCCAGAAGGGACTTTTAAAACCGGCATCCATGAGTGACTATTACAGCCGGCGCCCAGAAGGGACTTTTAAAACCGGCATCCATTAGTGACTATTACAACCGGCGCCCAGAAGGGACTTTTAAAGCCAACGCCCAGAAGGGACTTTTAAAGCCGGCGCCCAGAAGGGACTTTTAAAGTCGGCGCCCAGAAGGGACTTTTAAAGCCGGCGCCCAGAAGGGACATTTAAAGCCGGCGCCCAGAAGGGACTTTTAAAGCCGGCGCCCAGAAGGGACTTTTAAAGCCGGCGGCCAGAAGGGACTTTTAAAGCCAGCGCCCAGAAGGGACTTTTAAAGCCAGTGCCCAGAAGGGACTTTAAAAACCGGCATCCATGAGTGACTATTACAGCCGGCGCCCAGAAGGGACTTTTAAAACCGGCATCCATGAGTGACTATTACAGCCGGCGCCCAGAAGGGACTTTTAAAGACGGCATCCATGAGTGACTATTACAACTGGCGCCCAGAAGTGACTTTTAAAGCCGGCGCCCAGAAGGGACTTTAAAACCGGCATCCATGAGTGACTATTACAGCCGGTGCCCAGGAGGGACTTTTAAAACCGGCATCCATGAGTAACTATTACAACCGGCGCCCAGAAGGGACTTTTAAAACCGGCATCTATGAGTGACTATTACAGCCGGCGCCCAGAAGGGACTTTTAAAGCCGGCGACCAGAAGGGACTTTTAAAGCCAGCGCCCAGAAGGGACTTTTAAAACCGGCATCCATGAGTGACTATTACAACCGGCGCCCAGAAGGGACTTTTAAAGCCGGCATACATGAGTGACTATTTCAACCGGCGCCCAGAAGGGACTTTTAAAACCGGCATCCATGAGTGACTATTACAGCCGGCGCCCAGAAGGGAGTTTTAAAACCGCCATCCATGAGTAACTATTAAAACTGGCGCCCAGAAGGGACTTTTAAAACCGGCATCCATGAGTGACTATTACAATCGGCGCCCAGAAGGGACTTTTAAAACCGGCATCCATGAGTGACTATTACAGCCGGCGACCAGAAGTGACTTTTAAAGCCGGCGCCCAGAAGGGACTTTAAAACCGGCATCCATGAGTGACTATTACAGCCGGCGCCCAGGAGGGACTTTTAAAACCGGCATCCATGAGTAACTATTACAACCGGCGCCCAGAAGGGACTTTTAAAACCGGCATCTATGAGTGACTATTACAGCCGGCGCCCAGAAGGGACTTTTAAAGCCGGCGGCCAGAAGGGACTTTTAAAACCGGTATCCATGAGTGGCTATTACAGCCAGCGCCCAGAAGGGACTTTTAAAACCGGCATCCATGAGTGACTATTACAACCGGCACCCAGAAGGGACTTTTAAAGCCGGCATACATGAGTGACTATTTCAACCGGCGCCCAGAAGGGACTTTTAAAACCGGCATCCATGAGTGACTATTACAATCGGCGCCCAGAAGGGACTTTTAAAACCGGCATCCATGAGTGACTATTACAACCGGCGCCCAGAAGGGACTTTTAAAACCGGCATCCATGAGTGACTATTTCAACCGGCGCCCGGAAGGGACTTTTAAAGCCAGCGCCCAGAAGGGACTTTTAAAGCCAGCGACAAGAAGGGACTTTTAAAACCGGCATCCATGAGTAGCTATTACAACCGGCGCCCAGAAGGGACTTTTAAAACCGGCATCTATGAGTGACTATTACAGCCGGCGCCCAGAAGGGACTTTTAAAGCCGGCGGCCAGAAGGGACTTTTAAAGCCAGCGCCCAGAAGGGACTTTAAAAACCGGCATCCATGAGTGACTATTACAGCCGGCGCCCAGAAGGGACTTTTAAAACCGGCATCCATGAGTGACTATTACAACCGGCGCCCAGAAGGGACTTTTAAAACCGGCATCCATGAGTGACAATTACAGCCGGCGCCCAGAAGGGACTTTTAAAACCGGCATCCATGAGTGACTATTACAGCCGGCGCCCAGAAGGGACTTTTAAAACCGGCATCCATGAGTGACTATTACAGCCGACGCCCAGAAGGGACTTTTAAAGCCGGCGGCCAGAAGGGACTTTTAAAGCCAGCGCCCAGAAGGAACTTTTAAAACCGGCATCCATGAGTGACTATTACAGCCGGCGCCCAGAAGGGACTTTTAAAACCGGCATCCATGAGTGACTATTACAACCGGCGCCCCGAAGGGACTTTTAAAGCCAGCATCCATGAGTGACTATTACAGCCGGCGCCCAGAAGGGACTTTTAAAACCGGCATACATGAGTGACTATTACAACCGGCGCCCAGAAGGGACTTTTAAAACCGGCATCCATGAGTGACTATTACAGCCGGCGCCCAGAAGGGACTTTTAAAACCGGCATCCATGAGTGACTATTACAGCCGGTGACCAGAAGTGACTTTTAAAGCCGGCGCCCAGAAGGGACTTTTAAAGCCGGCACCCAGAAGAGACTTTTAAAGCCAGCGCCCAGAAGGGACTTTTAAAGACGGCGCCCAGAAGGGACTTTTAATGCCGGCGCCCAGAAGGGACTTTTAAAGCCAGCGCCCAGAAGGGACTTTTAAAACTGGCGCCCAGAAGGGACTATTAAAACTGGCATCCATGAGTGACTATTACAGGCGGCGCCCAGAAGGGACTTTTAAAACCGGCATCCATGAGTGACTATTACAGCCGGCGCCCAGAAGGGACTTTTAAAACCGGCATCCATGAGTGACTATTACAGCCGGCGCCCAGAAGGGACTTTTAAAACCGGCATCCATGAGTGACTATTACAGCCGGCGCCCAGAAGGGACTTTTAAAACCGGCATCCATGAGTGACTATTACAACCGGCGCCCAGAAGGGACTTTTAAAACCGGCATCCATGAGTGACTATTACAGCCGGCGCCCAGAAGGGACTTTTAAAACCGGCATCCATGAGTGACTATTACAGCCGGCGCCCAGAAGGGACTTTTAAAGCCGGCATCCATGAGTGACTATTACAGCCGGTGACCAGAAGTGACTTTTAAAGCCGACGCCCAGAAGGGACTTTTAAAGCCGGCGCCCAGAAGAGACTTTTAAAGCCGGCGCCCAGAAGGGACTTTTAAAGACGGCGCCCAGAAGGGACTTTTAATGCCGGCGCCCAGAAGGGACTTTTAAAGCCGGCGCCCAGAAGGGACTATTAAAACTGGCATCCATGAGTGACTATTACAGCCCGCGCCCAGAAGGGACTTTTAAAACCGGCATCCATGAGTGACTATTACAGCCGGCGCTCAGAAGGGACTTTTAAAACCGGCATCCATGAGTGACTATTACAACCGGCGCCCAGAAGGGACTTTTAAAACCGGCATCCATGAGTGACTATTACAGCCGGCACCCAGAAGGGACTTTTAAAGCCGGCATCCATGAGTGACTATTACAACCGGCGCCCAGAAGTGACTTTTAAAGCCGGCGCCCAGAAGGGACTTTAAAACCGGCATCCATGAGTGACTATTACAGCCGGCGCCCAGGAGGGACTTTTAAAACCGGCATCCATGAGTGACTATTACAACCGGCGCCCAGAAGGGACTTTTAAAACCGGCATCTATGAGTGACTATTACAGCCAGCGCCCAGAAGGGACTTTTAAAGCCGGCGGCCAGAAGGGACTTTTAAAGCCAGCGCCCAGAAGGGACTTTTAAAACCGGCATCCATGAGTGACTATTACAACCGGAGCCCAGAAAGGACTTTTAAAGCCGGCATACATGAGTGACTATTTCAACCGGCGCCCAGAAGGGACTTTTAAAACCGGCATCCATGAGTGACTATTACAGCCGGCGCCCAGAAGGGACTTTTAAAACCGCCATCCATGAGTAACTATTAGAACCGGCGCCCAGAAGGGACTTTTAAAACCGGCATCCATGAGTGACTATTACAACCGGCGCCCAGAAGGGACTTTTAAAGCCAACGCCCAGAAGGGACTTTTAAAGCCAACGCCCAGAAGGGACTTTTAAAGCCAACGCCCAGAAGGGACTTTTAAAGCCGGCGCCCAGGAGGGACTTTTAAAGCCGGCGCCTAGAAGGGACTTTTAAAGCCGACGCCCAGAAAGGACTTTTAAAGCCGGCGCCCAGAAAGGAATTTTAAAGCCGGCGCCCAGAAGGGACTTTTAAAGCCGGCGCCCAGAAGGGACTTTTAAAGCCGGCATCTATGAGTGACTTTTAAAGCCAGCGCCCAGAAGGGACTTTTAAAGCCAGCGCCCAGAAGGGACTTTAAAAACCGGCATCCATGAGTGACTATTACAGCCGGCGCCCAGAAGGGACTTTTAAAACCGGCATCCATGAGTGACTATTACAGCCGGCGCCCAGAAGGGACTTTTAAAACCGCCATCCATGAGTAACTATTAGAACCGGCGCCCAGAAGGGACTTTTAAAACCGGCATCCATGAGTGACTATTACAGCCGGCGCCCAGAAGGGACTTTTAAAACCGGCATCCATGAGTGACTATTACAACCGGCGCCCAGAAGGGACTTTTAAAGCCAAAGCCCAGAAGGGACTTTTAAAGCCAACGCCCAGAAGGGACTTTTAAAGCCGGCGCCCAGAAGGGACTTTTAAAGCCGGCGCCCAGAAGGGACTTTTAAAGCCGGCGCCCAGAAGGGACTTTTAAAGCCGGCGCCCAGAAAGGAATTTTAAAGCCGGCGCCCAGAAGGGACTTTTAAAGCCGGCGCCCAGAAGGGACTTTTAAAGCCGGCATCTATGAGTGACTTTTACAGCCGGCGCCCAGAAGGGACTTTTAAAACCGGCATCCATGAGTGACTATTACAGCCGGCGCCCAGAAGGGACTTTTAAAGACGGCATCCATGAGTGACTATTACAACCGGCGCCCAGAAGTGACTTTTAAAGCCAGCGCCCAGAAGGGACTTTAAAACCGGCATCCATGAGTGACTATTACAGCCGGCGCCCAGAAGGGACTTTTAAAGCCGGCGGCCAGAAGGGACTTTTAAAGCCAGCGCCCAGAAGGGACTTTTAAAACCGGCATCCATGAGTGACTATTACAACCGGCGCCCAGAAGGGACTTTTAAAGCCGGCATACATGAGTGACTATTTCAACCGGCGCCCAGAAGGGACTTTTAAAACCGGCATCCATGAGTGACTATTACAGCCGGCGCCCAGAAGGGACTTTTAAAACCGCCATCCATGAGTAACTATTAGAACCGGCGCCCAGAAGGGACTTTTAAAACCGGCATCCATGAGTGACTATTACAGCCGGCGCCCAGAAGGGACTTTTAAAACCGGCATCCATGAGTGACTATTACAACCGGCGCCCAGAAGGGACTTTTAAAGCCAACGCCCAGAAGGGACTTTTAAAGCCGGCGCCCAGAAGGGACTTTTAAAGTCGGCGCCCAGAAGGGACTTTTAAAGCCGGCGCCCAGAAGGGACATTTAAAGCCGGCGCCCAGAAGGGACTTTTAAAGCCGGCGCCCAGAAGGGACTTTTAAATCCGGCGCCCAGAAGGGACTTTTAAAGCCGGCGCCCAGAAGGGACTTTTAAAGCCGGCGCCCAGAAGGGACTTTTAAAGCCGGCATCTATGAGTGACTATTACAGCCAGCGCCCAGAAGAGACTTTTAAAGCCGGCGGCCAGAAGGGACTTTTAAAGCCAGCGCCCAGAAGGGACTTTTAAAACCGGCATCCATGAGTGACTATTACAACCGGCGCCCAGAAGGGACTTTTAAAGCCGGCATACATGAGTGACTATTTCAACCGGCGCCCAGAAGGGACTTTTAAAACCGGCATCCATGAGTGACTATTACAGCCGGCGCCCAGAAGGGACTTTTAAAACCGCCATCCATGAGTAACTATTAGAACCGGCGCCCAGAAGGGACTTTTAAAACCGGCATCCATGAGTGACTATTACAGCCGGCGCCCAGAAGGGACTTTTAAAACCGGCATCCATGAGTGACTATTACTACCGGCGCCCAGAAGGGACTTTTAAAGCCAACGCCCAGAAGGGACTTTTAAAGCCGGCGCCCAGAAGGGACTTTTAAAGTCGGCGCCCAGAAGGGACTTTTAAAGCCGGCGCCCAGAAGGGACATTTAAAGCCGGCGCCCAGAAGGGACTTTTAAAGCCGGCGCCCAGAAGGGACTTTTAAAGCCGGCGCCCAGAAGGGACTTTTAAAGCCGGCGCCCAGAAGGGACTTTTAAAGCCGGCATCTATGAGTGACTATTACAGCCAGCGCCCAGAAGGGACTTTTAAAGCCGGCGGCCAGAAGGGACTTTTAAAGCCAGCGCCCAGAAGGGACTTTTAAAGCCAGTGCCCAGAAGGGACTTTAAAAACCGGCATCCATGAGTGACTATTACAGCCGGCGCCCAGAAGGGACTTTTAAAACCGGCATCCATGAGTGACTATTACAGCCGGCGCCCAGAAGGGACTTTTAAAGACGGCATCCATGAGTGACTATTACAACTGGCGCCCAGAAGTGACTTTTAAAGCCGGCGCCCAGAAGGGACTTTAAAACCGGCATCCATGAGTGACTATTACAGCCGGCGCCCAGGAGGGACTTTTAAAACCGGCATCTATGAGTGACTATTACAGCCGGCGCCCAGAAGGGACTTTTAAAGCCGGCGGCCAGAAGGGACTTTTAAAGCCAGCGCCCAGAAGGGACTTTTAAAACCGGCATCCATGAGTGACTATTACAACCGGCGCCCAGAAGGGACTTTTAAAGCCGGCATACATGAGTGACTATTTCAACCGGCGCCCAGAAGGGACTTTTAAAACCGGCATCCATGAGTGACTATTACAGCCGGCGCCCAGAAGGGAGTTTTAAAACCGCCATCCATGAGTAACTATTAGAACTGGCGCCCAGAAGGGACTTTTAAAACCGGCATCCATGAGTGACTATTACAATCGGCGCCCAGAAGGGACTTTTAAAACCGGCATCCATGAGTGACTATTACAGCCGGCGACCAGAAGTGACTTTTAAAGCCGGCGCCCAGAAGGGACTTTAAAACCGGCATCCATGAGTGACTATTACAGCCGGCGCCCAGGAGGGACTTTTAAAACCGGCATCCATGAGTAACTATTACAACCGGCGCCCAGAAGGGACTTTTAAAACCGGCATCTATGAGTGACTATTACAGCCGGCGCCCAGAAGGGACTTTTAAAGCCGGCGGCCAGAAGGGACTTTTAAAACCGGTATCCATGAGTGGCTATTACAGCCAGCGCCCAGAAGGGACTTTTAAAACCGGCATCCATGAGTGACTATTACAACCGGCACCCAGAAGGGACTTTTAAAGCCGGCATACATGAGTGACTATTTCAACCGGCGCCCAGAAGGGACTTTTAAAACCGGCATCCATGAGTGACTATTACAATCGGCGCCCAGAAGGGACTTTTAAAACCGGCATCCATGAGTGACTATTACAACCGGCGCCCAGAAGGGACTTTTAAAACCGGCATCCATGAGTGACTATTTCAACCGGCGCCCGGAAGGGACTTTTAAAGCCAGCGCCCAGAAGGGACTTTTAAAGCCAGCGACAAGAAGGGACTTTTAAAACCGGCATCCATGAGTAGCTATTACAACCGGCGCCCAGAAGGGACTTTTAAAACCGGCATCTATGAGTGACTATTACAGCCGGCGCCCAGAAGGGACTTTTAAAGCCGGCGGCCAGAAGGGACTTTTAAAGCCAGCGCCCAGAAGGGACTTTAAAAACCGGCATCCATGAGTGACTATTACAGCCGGCGCCCAGAAGGGACTTTTAAAACCGGCATCCATGAGTGACTATTACAACCGGCGCCCAGAAGGGACTTTTAAAACCGGCATCCATGAGTGACAATTACAGCCGGCGCCCAGAAGGGACTTTTAAAACCGGCATCCATGAGTGACTATTACAGCCGGCGCCCAGAAGGGACTTTTAAAACCGGCATCCATGAGTGACTATTACAGCCGACGCCCAGAAGGGACTTTTAAAGCCGGCGGCCAGAAGGGACTTTTAAAGCCAGCGCCCAGAAGGAACTTTTAAAACCGGCATCCATGAGTGACTATTACAGCCGGCGCCCAGAAGGGACTTTTAAAACCGGCATCCATGAGTGACTATTACAACCGGCGCCCCGAAGGGACTTTTAAAGCCAGCATCCATGAGTGACTATTACAGCCGGCGCCCAGAAGGGACTTTTAAAACCGGCATACATGAGTGACTATTACAACCGGCGCCCAGAAGGGACTTTTAAAACCGGCATCCATGAGTGACTATTACAGCCGGCGCCCAGAAGGGACTTTTAAAACCGGCATCCATGAGTGACTATTACAGCCGGTGACCAGAAGTGACTTTTAAAGCCGGCGCCCAGAAGGGACTTTTAAAGCCGGCACCCAGAAGAGACTTTTAAAGCCAGCGCCCAGAAGGGACTTTTAAAGACGGCGCCCAGAAGGGACTTTTAATGCCGGCGCCCAGAAGGGACTTTTAAAGCCAGCGCCCAGAAGGGACTTTTAAAACTGGCGCCCAGAAGGGACTATTAAAACTGGCATCCATGAGTGACTATTACAGGCGGCGCCCAGAAGGGACTTTTAAAACCGGCATCCATGAGTGACTATTACAGCCGGCGCCCAGAAGGGACTTTTAAAACCGGCATCCATGAGTGACTATTACAGCCGGCGCCCAGAAGGGACTTTTAAAACCGGCATCCATGAGTGACTATTACAGCCGGCGCCCAGAAGGGACTTTTAAAACCGGCATCCATGAGTGACTATTACAACCGGCGCCCAGAAGGGACTTTTAAAACCGGCATCCATGAGTGACTATTACAGCCGGCGCCCAGAAGGGACTTTTAAAACCGGCATCCATGAGTGACTATTACAGCCGGCGCCCAGAAGGGACTTTTAAAGCCGGCATCCATGAGTGACTATTACAGCCGGTGACCAGAAGTGACTTTTAAAGCCGACGCCCAGAAGGGACTTTTAAAGCCGGCGCCCAGAAGAGACTTTTAAAGCCGGCGCCCAGAAGGGACTTTTAAAGACGGCGCCCAGAAGGGACTTTTAATGCCGGCGCCCAGAAGGGACTTTTAAAGCCGGCGCCCAGAAGGGACTATTAAAACTGGCATCCATGAGTGACTATTACAGCCCGCGCCCAGAAGGGACTTTTAAAACCGGCATCCATGAGTGACTATTACAGCCGGCGCTCAGAAGGGACTTTTAAAACCGGCATCCATGAGTGACTATTAAAAACGGGCGCCCAGAAGGGACTTTTAAAACCGGCATCCATGAGTGACTATTACAGCCGGCACCCAGAAGGGACTTTTAAAGCCGGCATCCATGAGTGACTATTACAACCGGCGCCCAGAAGTGACTTTTAAAGCCGGCGCCCAGAAGGGACTTTAAAACCGGCATCCATGAGTGACTATTACAGCCGGCGCCCAGGAGGGACTTTTAAAACCGGCATCCATGAGTGACTATTACAACCGGCGCCCAGAAGGGACTTTTAAAACCGGCATCTATGAGTGACTATTACAGCCAGCGCCCAGAAGGGACTTTTAAAGCCGGCGGCCAGAAGGGACTTTTAAAGCCAGCGCCCAGAAGGGACTTTTAAAACCGGCATCCATGAGTGACTATTACAACCGGAGCCCAGAAAGGACTTTTAAAGCCGGCATACATGAGTGACTATTTCAACCGGCGCCCAGAAGGGACTTTTAAAACCGGCATCCATGAGTGACTATTACAGCCGGCGCCCAGAAGGGACTTTTAAAACCGCCATCCATGAGTAACTATTAGAACCGGCGCCCAGAAGGGACTTTTAAAACCGGCATCCATGAGTGACTATTACAACCGGCGCCCAGAAGGGACTTTTAAAGCCAACGCCCAGAAGGGACTTTTAAAGCCAACGCCCAGAAGGGACTTTTAAAGCCAACGCCCAGAAGGGACTTTTAAAGCCGGCGCCCAGGAGGGACTTTTAAAGCCGGCGCCTAGAAGGGACTTTTAAAGCCGACGCCCAGAAAGGACTTTTAAAGCCGGCGCCCAGAAAGGAATTTTAAAGCCGGCGCCCAGAAGGGACTTTTAAAGCCGGCGCCCAGAAGGGACTTTTAAAGCCGGCATCTATGAGTGACTTTTAAAGCCAGCGCCCAGAAGGGACTTTTAAAGCCAGCGCCCAGAAGGGACTTTAAAAACCGGCATCCATGAGTGACTATTACAGCCGGCGCCCAGAAGGGACTTTTAAAACCGGCATCCATGAGTGACTATTACAGCCGGCGCCCAGAAGGGACTTTTAAAACCGCCATCCATGAGTAACTATTAGAACCGGCGCCCAGAAGGGACTTTTAAAACCGGCATCCATGAGTGACTATTACAGCCGGCGCCCAGAAGGGACTTTTAAAACCGGCATCCATGAGTGACTATTACAACCGGCGCCCAGAAGGGACTTTTAAAGCCAAAGCCCAGAAGGGACTTTTAAAGCCAACGCCCAGAAGGGACTTTTAAAGCCGGCGCCCAGAAGGGACTTTTAAAGCCGGCGCCCAGAAGGGACTTTTAAAGCCGGCGCCCAGAAGGGACTTTTAAAGCCGGCGCCCAGAAAGGAATTTTAAAGCCGGCGCCCAGAAGGGACTTTTAAAGCCGGCGCCCAGAAGGGACTTTTAAAGCCGGCATCTATGAGTGACTTTTACAGCCGGCGCCCAGAAGGGACTTTTAAAACCGGCATCCATGAGTGACTATTACAGCCGGCGCCCAGAAGGGACTTTTAAAGACGGCATCCATGAGTGACTATTACAACCGGCGCCCAGAAGTGACTTTTAAAGCCAGCGCCCAGAAGGGACTTTAAAACCGGCATCCATGAGTGACTATTACAGCCGGCGCCCAGAAGGGACTTTTAAAGCCGGCGGCCAGAAGGGACTTTTAAAGCCAGCGCCCAGAAGGGACTTTTAAAACCGGCATCCATGAGTGACTATTACAACCGGCGCCCAGAAGGGACTTTTAAAGCCGGCATACATGAGTGACTATTTCAACCGGCGCCCAGAAGGGACTTTTAAAACCGGCATCCATGAGTGACTATTACAGCCGGCGCCCAGAAGGGACTTTTAAAACCGCCATCCATGAGTAACTATTAGAACCGGCGCCCAGAAGGGACTTTTAAAACCGGCATCCATGAGTGACTATTACAGCCGGCGCCCAGAAGGGACTTTTAAAACCGGCATCCATGAGTGACTATTACAACCGGCGCCCAGAAGGGACTTTTAAAGCCAACGCCCAGAAGGGACTTTTAAAGCCGGCGCCCAGAAGGGACTTTTAAAGTCGGCGCCCAGAAGGGACTTTTAAAGCCGGCGCCCAGAAGGGACATTTAAAGCCGGCGCCCAGAAGGGACTTTTAAAGCCGGCGCCCAGAAGGGACTTTTAAATCCGGCGCCCAGAAGGGACTTTTAAAGCCGGCGCCCAGAAGGGACTTTTAAAGCCGGCGCCCAGAAGGGACTTTTAAAGCCGGCATCTATGAGTGACTATTACAGCCAGCGCCCAGAAGAGACTTTTAAAGCCGGCGGCCAGAAGGGACTTTTAAAGCCAGCGCCCAGAAGGGACTTTTAAAACCGGCATCCATGAGTGACTATTACAACCGGCGCCCAGAAGGGACTTTTAAAGCCGGCATACATGAGTGACTATTTCAACCGGCGCCCAGAAGGGACTTTTAAAACCGGCATCCATGAGTGACTATTACAGCCGGCGCCCAGAAGGGACTTTTAAAACCGCCATCCATGAGTAACTATTAGAACCGGCGCCCAGAAGGGACTTTTAAAACCGGCATCCATGAGTGACTATTACAGCCGGCGCCCAGAAGGGACTTTTAAAACCGGCATCCATGAGTGACTATTACTACCGGCGCCCAGAAGGGACTTTTAAAGCCAACGCCCAGAAGGGACTTTTAAAGCCGGCGCCCAGAAGGGACTTTTAAAGTCGGCGCCCAGAAGGGACTTTTAAAGCCGGCGCCCAGAAGGGACATTTAAAGCCGGCGCCCAGAAGGGACTTTTAAAGCCGGCGCCCAGAAGGGACTTTTAAAGCCGGCGCCCAGAAGGGACTTTTAAAGCCGGCGCCCAGAAGGGACTTTTAAAGCCGGCATCTATGAGTGACTATTACAGCCAGCGCCCAGAAGGGACTTTTAAAGCCGGCGGCCAGAAGGGACTTTTAAAGCCAGCGCCCAGAAGGGACTTTTAAAGCCAGTGCCCAGAAGGGACTTTAAAAACCGGCATCCATGAGTGACTATTACAGCCGGCGCCCAGAAGGGACTTTTAAAACCGGCATCCATGAGTGACTATTACAGCCGGCGCCCAGAAGGGACTTTTAAAGACGGCATCCATGAGTGACTATTACAACTGGCGCCCAGAAGTGACTTTTAAAGCCGGCGCCCAGAAGGGACTTTAAAACCGGCATCCATGAGTGACTATTACAGCCGGCGCCCAGGAGGGACTTTTAAAACCGGCATCTATGAGTGACTATTACAGCCGGCGCCCAGAAGGGACTTTTAAAGCCGGCGGCCAGAAGGGACTTTTAAAGCCAGCGCCCAGAAGGGACTTTTAAAACCGGCATCCATGAGTGACTATTACAACCGGCGCCCAGAAGGGACTTTTAAAGCCGGCATACATGAGTGACTATTTCAACCGGCGCCCAGAAGGGACTTTTAAAACCGGCATCCATGAGTGACTATTACAGCCGGCGCCCAGAAGGGAGTTTTAAAACCGCCATCCATGAGTAACTATTAGAACTGGCGCCCAGAAGGGACTTTTAAAACCGGCATCCATGAGTGACTATTACAATCGGCGCCCAGAAGGGACTTTTAAAACCGGCATCCATGAGTGACTATTACAGCCGGCGACCAGAAGTGACTTTTAAAGCCGGCGCCCAGAAGGGACTTTAAAACCGGCATCCATGAGTGACTATTACAGCCGGCGCCCAGGAGGGACTTTTAAAACCGGCATCCATGAGTAACTATTACAACCGGCGCCCAGAAGGGACTTTTAAAACCGGCATCTATGAGTGACTATTACAGCCGGCGCCCAGAAGGGACTTTTAAAGCGGCGGCCAGAAGGGACTTTTAAAACCGGTATCCATGAGTGGCTATTACAGCCAGCGCCCAGAAGGGACTTTTAAAACCGGCATCCATGAGTGACTATTACAACCGGCACCCAGAAGGGACTTTTAAAGCCGGCATACATGAGTGACTATTTCAACCGGCGCCCAGAAGGGACTTTTAAAACCGGCATCCATGAGTGACTATTACAATCGGCGCCCAGAAGGGACTTTTAAAACCGGCATCCATGAGTGACTATTACAACCGGCGCCCAGAAGGGACTTTTAAAACCGGCATCCATGAGTGACTATTTCAACCGGCGCCCGGAAGGGACTTTTAAAGCCAGCGCCCAGAAGGGACTTTTAAAGCCAGCGACAAGAAGGGACTTTTAAAACCGGCATCCATGAGTAGCTATTACAACCGGCGCCCAGAAGGGACTTTTAAAACCGGCATCTATGAGTGACTATTACAGCCGGCGCCCAGAAGGGACTTTTAAAGCCGGCGGCCAGAAGGGACTTTTAAAGCCAGCGCCCAGAAGGGACTTTAAAAACCGGCATCCATGAGTGACTATTACAGCCGGCGCCCAGAAGGGACTTTTAAAACCGGCATCCATGAGTGACTATTACAACCGGCGCCCAGAAGGGACTTTTAAAACCGGCATCCATGAGTGACAATTACAGCCGGCGCCCAGAAGGGACTTTTAAAACCGGCATCCATGAGTGACTATTACAGCCGGCGCCCAGAAGGGACTTTTAAAACCGGCATCCATGAGTGACTATTACAATCGGCGCCCAGAAGGCACTTTTAAAACCGGCATCCATGAGTGACTATTACAGCCGACGCCCAGAAGGGACTTTTAAAGCCGGTGGCCAGAAGGGACTTTAAAACCGGCATCCATGAGTGACTATTACAGCCGGCGCCCAGGAGGGACTTTTAAAACCGGCATCCATGAGTAACTATTACAACCGGCGCCCAGAAGGGACTTTTAAAACCGGCATCCATGAGTGACTATTACAGCCGGCGCCCAGAAGTGACTTTTAAAACCGGCATCCATGAGTGACTATTACAACCGGCGCCCAGAAGGGACTTTTAAAACCGGCATCCATGAGTGACTAATACAGCCGGCTCCCAGAAGGGACTTTTAAAACCGGCATCCATGAGTGACTATTACAACCGGCGCCCAGAAGGGACTTTTAAAACCGGCATCCATTAATGACAATTACAGCCGGCGCCCAGAAGGGACTTTTAAAACCGGCATCCATGAGTGACTATTACAACCGGCGCCCAGAAGGGACTTTTAAAACCGGCATCCATGAGTGACTATTACAGCCGACGCCCAGAAGGGACTTTTAAAGCCGGCGGCCAGAAGGGACTTTTAAAGCCAGCGCCCAGAAGGAACTTTTAAAACCGGCATCCATGAGTGACTATTACAGCCGGCGCCCAGAAGGGACTTTTAAAACCGGCATCCATGAGTGACTATTACAACCGGCGCCCCGAAGGGACTTTTAAAGCCGGCATCCATGAGTGACTATTACAGCCGGCGCCCAGAAGGGACTTTTAAAACCGGCATCCATGAGTGACTATTACAACCGGCGCCCAGAAGGGACTTTTAAAACCGGCATCCATGAGTGACTATTACAGCCGGCACCCAGAAGGGACTTTTAAAACCGGCATCCATGAGTGACTATTACAGCCGGTGACCAGAAGTGACTTTTAAAGCCGGCGCCCAGAAGGGACTTTTAAAGACGGCGCCCAGAAGGGACTTTTAATGCCGGCGCCCAGAAGGCACTTTTAAAGCCGGCGCCCAGAAGGGACTTTTAAAACTGGCGCCCAGAAGGGACTATTAAAACTGGCATCCATGAGTGACTATTACAGCCCGCGCCCAGAAGGGACTTTTAAAACCGGCATCCATGAGTGACTATTACAGCCGGCGCTCAGAAGGGACTTTTAAAACCGGCATCCATGACTGAATATTACAACCGGCGCCCAGAAGGGACTTTTAAAGCCGGCATCCATGAGTGAATATTACAACCGGCGCCCAGAAGGGACTTTTAAAACCGGCATCAATTAATGACTACTTCAACCGGCGCCCAGAAGGGACTTTTAAAGCCGGCGCCCAGAAGGGACTTTAAAACCGGCATCCATGAGTGACTATTACAGCCGGCGCCCAGGAGGGACTTTTAAAACCGGCATCCATGAGTAACTATTACAACCGGCGCCCAGAAGGGATTTTTAAAACCGGCATCTATGAGTGACTATTACAGCCGGCGCCCAGAAGGGATTTTTAAAACCGGTATCCATGAGTGGCTATTACAGCCAGCGCCCAGAAGGGACTTTTAAAACCGGCATCCATGAGTGACTATTACAACCCGCACCCAGAAGGAACTTTTAAAGCCGGCATACATGAGTGACTATTTCAACCGGCGCCCAGAAGGGACTTTTAAAACCGGCATCCATGAGTGACTATTACAGCCGGCGCCCAGAAGGGACTTTTAAAACCGCCATCCATGAGTAACTATTAGAACCGACGCCCAGAAGGGACTTTTAAAACCGGCATCCATGAGTGACTATTACAGCCGGCGCCCAGAAGGGACTTTTAAAACCGGCATCCATGAGTGACTATTACAACCGGCGCCCAGAAGGGACTTTTAAAGCCAGCGCCCAGAAGGGACTTTTAAAGCCGGCATCCATGAGTGACTATTACAACCGGCGCCCCGAATGGACTTTTAAAGCCGGCATCCATGAGTGACTATTACAGCCGGCGCCCAGAAGGGACTTTTAAAACCGGCATCCATGAGTGACTATTACAACCGGCGCCCCGAAGGGACTTTTAAAGCCGGCATCCATGAGTGACTATTACAGCCGGCGCCCAGAAGGGACTTTTAAAACCGGCATCCATGAGTGACTATTACAGCCGGCGCCCAGAAGGGACTTTTAAAACCGGCATCCATGAGTGACTATTACAGGCGGCGCCCAGAAGGGACTTTTAAAACCGGCATCCATGAGTGACTATTACAGCCGGCGACCAGAAGTGACTTTTAAAGCCGGCGCCCAGAAGGGACTTTAAAACCGGCATCCATGAGTGACTATTACAGCCGGCGCCCAGGAGGGACTTTTAAAACCGGCATCCATGAGTAACTATTACAACCGGCGCCCAGAAGGGACTTTTAAAACCGGCATCTATGAGTGACTATTACAGCCGGCGCCCAGAAGGGACTTTTAAAGCCGGCGGCCAGAAGGGACTTTTAAAACCGGTATCCATGAGTGGCTATTACAGCCAGCGCCCAGAAGGGACTTTTAAAACCGGCATCCATGAGTGACTATTACAACCGGCACCCAGAAGGGACTTTTAAAACCGGCATCCATGAGTGACTATTACAACCGGCGCCCAGAAGGGACTTTTAAAACCGGCATCCATGAGTGACTATTTCAACCGGCGCCCGGAAGGGACTTTTAAAGCCAGCGCCCAGAAGGGACTTTTAAAGCCAGCGACAAGAAGGGACTTTTAAAACCGGCATCCATGAGTAGCTATTACAACCGGCGCCCAGAAGGGACTTTTAAAACCGGCATCTATGAGTGACTATTACAGCCGGCGCCCAGAAGGGACTTTTAAAGCCGGCGGCCAGAAGGGACTTTTAAAGCCAGCGCCCAGAAGGGACTTTAAAAACCGGCATCCATGAGTGACTATTACAGCCGGCGCCCAGAAGGGACTTTTAAAACCGGCATCCATGAGTGACTATTACAACCGACGCCCAGAAGGGACTTTTAAAACCGGCGGCCAGAAGGGACTTTTAAAGCCAGCGCCCAGAAGGAACTTTTAAAACCGGCATCCATGAGTGACTATTACAGCCGGCGCCCAGAAGGGACTTTTAAAACCGGCATCCATGAGTGACTATTACAGCCGGTGACCAGAAGTGACTTTTAAAGCCGGCGCCCAGAAGGGACTTTTAAAGCCGGCACCCAGAAGAGACTTTTAAAGCCGGCGCCCAGAAGGGACTTTTAAAGACGGCGCCCAGAAGGGACTTTTAAAGACGGCGCCCAGAAGGGACTTTTAATGCCGGCGCCCAGAAGGGACTTTAAAACCGGCATCCATGAGTGACTATTACAGCCGGCGCCCAGGAGGGACTTTTAAAACCGGCATCCATGAGTAACTATTACAACCGGCGCCCAGAAGGGACTTTTAAAACCGGCATCTATGAGTGACTATTACAGCCGGCGCCCAGAAGGGACTTTTAAAGCCGGCGGCCAGAAGGGACTTTTAAAACCGGTATCCATGAGTGGCTATTACAGCCAGCGCCCAGAAGGGACTTTTAAAACCGGCATCCATGAGTGACTATTACAACCGGCACCCAGAAGGGACTTTTAAAACCGGCATCCATGAGTGACTATTACAACCGGCGCCCAGAAGGGACTTTTAAAACCGGCATCCATGAGTGACTATTTCAACCGGCGCCCGGAAGGGACTTTTAAAGCCAGCGCCCAGAAGGGACTTTTAAAGCCAGCGACAAGAAGGGACTTTTAAAACCGGCATCCATGAGTAGCTATTACAACCGGCGCCCAGAAGGGACTTTTAAAACCGGCATCTATGAGTGACTATTACAGCCGGCGCCCAGAAGGGACTTTTAAAGCCGGCGGCCAGAAGGGACTTTTAAAGCCAGCGCCCAGAAGGGACTTTAAAAACCGGCATCCATGAGTGACTATTACAGCCGGCGCCCAGAAGGGACTTTTAAAACCGGCATCCATGAGTGACTATTACAACCGGCGCCCAGAAGGGACTTTTAAAACCGGCGGCCAGAAGGGACTTTTAAAGCCAGCGCCCAGAAGGAACTTTTAAAACCGGCATCCATAAGTGACTATTACAGCCGGCGCCCAGAAGGTACTTTTAAAACCGGCATCCATGAGTGACTATTACAGCCGGTGACCAGGACTGACTTTTAAAGCCGGCGCCCAGAAGGGACTTTTAAAGCCGGCACCCAGAAGAGACTTTTAAAGCCGGCGCCCAGAAGGGACTTTTAAAGACGGCGCCCAGAAGGGACTTTTAAAGACGGCGCCCAGAAGGGACTTTTAATGCCGGCGCCCAGAAGGGACTTTTAAAGCCGGCGCCCAGAAGGGACTTTTAAAACTGGCGCCCAGAAGGGACTATTAAAACTGGCATCCATGAGTGACTATTACAGCCCGCGCGCAGAAGGGACTTTTAAAACCGGCATCCATGAGTGACTATTACAGCCGGCGCTCAGAAGGGACTTTTAAAACCGGCATCCATGAGTGAATATTACAACCGGCGCCCAGAAGGGACTTTTAAAGCCGGCATCCATGAGTGAATATTACAACCGGCGCCCAGAAGGGACTTTTAAAACCGGCATCAATTAATGACTACTTCAACCGGCGCCCAGAAGGGACTTTTAAAGCCGGCGCCCAGAAGGGACTTTTAAAACCGGCATCCATGAGTAACTATTACAACCGGCGCCCAGAAGGGACTTTTAAAACCGGCATCTATGAGTGACTATTACAGCCGGCGCCCAGAAGGGACTTTTAAAGCCGGCGGCCAGAAGGGACTTTTAAAACCGGTATCCATGAGTGGCTATTACAGCCAGCGCCCAGAAGGGACTTTTAAAACCGGCATCCATGAGTGACTATTACAACCGGCACCCAGAAGGAACTTTTAAAGCCGGCATACATGAGTGACTATTTCAACCGGCGCCCAGAAGGGACTTTTAAAACCGGCATCCATGAGTGACTATTACAGCCGGCGCCCAGAAGGGACTTTTAAAACCGCCATCCACGAGTAACTATTAGAACCGGCGCCCAGAAGGGACTTTTAAAACCGGCATCCATGAGTGACTATTACAGCCGGCGCCCAGAAGGGACTTTTAAAACCGGCATCCATGAGTGACTATTACAGCCGGCGCCCAGAAGTGACTTTTAAAACCGGCATCCATGAGTGACTATTACAACCGGCGCCCAGAAGGGACTTTTAAAACCGGCATCCATGAGTGACTATTACAGCCGGCTCCCAGAAGGGACTTTTAAAACCGGCATCCATGAGTGACTATTACAGCCGGCGCCCAGAAGGGACTTTTAAAACCGGCATCCATGAGTGACTATTACAGCCGACGCCCAGAAGGGACTTTTAAAGCCGGCGGCCAGAAGGGACTTTTAAAGCCAGCGCCCAGAAGGAACTTTTAAAACCGGCATCCATGAGTGACTATTACAGCCGGCGCCCAGAAGGGACTTTTAAAACCGGCATCCATGAGTGACTATTACAGCCGGTGACCAGAAGTGACTTTTAAAGCCGGCGCCCAGAAGGGACTTTTAAAGCCGGCACCCAGAAGAGACTTTTAAAGCCGGCGCCCAGAAGGGACTTTTAAAGACGGCGCCCAGAAGGGACTTTTAAAACTGGCGCCCAGAAGGGACTATTAAAACTGGCATCCATGAGTGACTATTACAGCCCGCGCGCAGAAGGGACTTTTAAAACCGGCATCCATGAGTGACTATTACAGCCGGCGCCCAGGAGGGACTTTTAAAACCGGCATCCATGAGTAACTATTACAACCGGCGCCCAGAAGGGACTTTTAAAACCGGCATCCATGAGTGACTATTACAGCCGGCGCCCAGAAGTGACTTTTAAAACCGGCATCCATGAGTGACTATTACAACCGGCGCCCAGAAGGGACTTTTAAAACCGGCATCCATGAGTGACTATTACAGCCGGCTCCCAGAAGGGACTTTTAAAACCGGCATCCATGAGTGACAATTACAGCCGGCGCCCAGAAGGGACTTTTAAAACCGGCATCCATGAGTGACTATTACAGCCGGCGCCCAGAAGGGACTTTTAAAACCGGCATCCATGAGTGACTATTACAGCCGACGCCCAGAAGGGACTTTTAAAGCCGGCGGCCAGAAGGGACTTTTAAAGCCAGCGCCCAGAAGGAACTTTTAAAACCGGCATCCATGAGTGACTATTACAGCCGGCGCCCAGAAGGGACTTTTAAAACCGGCATCCATGAGTGACTATTACAGCCGGTGACCAGAAGTGACTTTTAAAGCCGGCGCCCAGAAGGGACTTTTAAAGCCGGCACCCAGAAGAGACTTTTAAAGCCGGCGCCCAGAAGGGACTTTTAAAGACGGCGCCCAGAAGGGACTTTTAAAGACGGCGCCCAGAAGGGACTTTTAATGCCGGCGCCCAGAAGGGACTTTTAAAGCCGGCGCCCAGAAGGGACTTTTAAAACTGGCGCCCAGAAGGGACTATTAAAACTGGCATCCATGAGTGACTATTACAGCCCGCGCGCAGAAGGGACTTTTAAAACCGGCATCCATGAGTGACTATTACAGCCGGCGCTCAGAAGGGACTTTTAAAACCGGCATCCATGAGTGAATATTACAACCGGCGCCCAGAAGGGACTTTTAAAGCCGGCATCCATGAGTGAATATTACAACCGGCGCCCAGAAGGGACTTTTAAAACCGGCATCAATTAATGACTACTTCAACCGGCGCCCAGAAGGGACTTTTAAAGCCGGCGCCCAGAAGGGACTTTTAAAACCGGCATCCATGAGTAACTATTACAACCGGCGCCCAGAAGGGACTTTTAAAACCGGCATCTATGAGTGACTATTACAGCCGGCGCCCAGAAGGGACTTTTAAAGCCGGCGGCCAGAAGGGACTTTTAAAACCGGTATCCATGAGTGGCTATTACAGCCAGCGCCCAGAAGGGACTTTTAAAACCGGCATCCATGAGTGACTATTACAACCGGCGCCCAGAAGGGACTTTTAAAGCCAAAGCCCAGAAGGGACTTTTAAAGCCAACGCCCAGAAGGGACTTTTAAAGCCGGCGCCCAGAAGGGACTTTTAAAGCCGGCGCCCAGAAGGGACTTTTAAAGCCGGCGCCCAGAAGGGACTTTTAAAGCCGGCGCCCAGAAGGGACTTTTAAAGCCGGCGCCCAGAAGGGACTTTTAAAGCCGGCGCCCAGAAAGGAATTTTAAAGCCGGCGCCCAGAAGGGACTTTTAAAGCCGGCGCCCAGAAGGGACTTTTAAAGCCGGCATCTATGAGTGACTTTTAAAGCCAGCGCCCAGAAGGGACTTTTAAAGCCAGCGCCCAGAAGGGACTTTAAAAACCGGCATCCATGAGTGACTATTACAGCCGGCGCCCAGAAGGGACTTTTAAAACCGGCATCCATGAGTGACTATTACAGCCGGCGCCCAGAAGGGACTTTTAAAGACGGCATCCATGAGTGACTATTACAACCGGCGCCCAGAAGTGACTTTTAAAGCCAGCGCCCAGAAGGGACTTTAAAACCGGCATCCATGAGTGACTATTACAGCCGGCGCCCAGAAGGGACTTTTAAAGCCGGCGGCCAGAAGGGACTTTTAAAGCCAGCGCCCAGAAGGGACTTTTAAAACCGGCATCCATGAGTGACTATTACAACCGGCGCCCAGAAGGGACTTTTAAAGCCGGCATACATGAGTGACTATTTCAACCGGCGCCCAGAAGGGACTTTTAAAACCGGCATCCATGAGTGACTATTACAGCCGGCGCCCAGAAGGGACTTTTAAAACCGCCATCCATGAGTAACTATTAGAACCGGCGCCCAGAAGGGACTTTTAAAACCGGCATCCATGAGTGACTATTACAGCCGGCGCCCAGAAGGGACTTTTAAAACCGGCATCCATGAGTGACTATTACAACCGGCGCCCAGAAGGGACTTTTAAAGCCAACGCCCAGAAGGGACTTTTAAAGCCGGCGCCCAGAAGGGACTTTTAAAGTCGGCGCCCAGAAGGGACTTTTAAAGCCGGCGCCCAGAAGGGACATTTAAAGCCGGCGCCCAGAAGGGACTTTTAAAGCCGGCGCCCAGAAGGGACTTTTAAAGCCGGCGCCCAGAAGGGACTTTTAAAGCCGGCGCCCAGAAGGGACTTTTAAAGCCGGCGCCCAGAAGGGACTTTTAAAGCCGGCATCTATGAGTGACTATTACAGCCAGCGCCCAGAAGGGACTTTTAAAGCCGGCGGCCAGAAGGGACTTTTAAAGCCAGCGCCCAGAAGGGACTTTTAAAGCCAGTGCCCAGAAGGGACTTTAAAAACCGGCATCCATGAGTGACTATTACAGCCGGCGCCCAGAAGGGACTTTTAAAACCGGCATCCATGAGTGACTATTACAGCCGGCGCCCAGAAGGGACTTTTAAAGCCGGCGCCCAGAAGGGACTTTTAAAGCCGGCGCCCAGAAGTGACTTTTAAAGCCGGCGCCCAGAAGGGACTTTAAAACCGGCATCCATGAGTGACTATTACAGCCGGCGCCCAGGAGGGACTTTTAAAACCGGCATCCATGAGTAACTATTACAACCGGCGCCCAGAAGGGACTTTTAAAACCGGCATCTATGAGTGACTATTACAGCCGGCGCCCAGAAGGGACTTTTAAAGCCGGCGGCCAGAAGGGACTTTTAAAGCCAGCGCCCAGAAGGGACTTTTAAAACCGGCATCCATGAGTGACTATTACAACCGGCGCCCAGAAGGGACTTTTAAAGCCGGCATACATGAGTGACTATTTCAACCGGCGCCCAGAAGGGACTTTTAAAACCGGCATCCATGAGTGACTATTACAGCCGGCGCCCAGAAGGGAGTTTTAAAACCGCCATCCATGAGTAACTATTAGAACTGGCGCCCAGAAGGGACTTTTAAAACCGGCATCCATGAAAGACTATTACAATCGGCGCCCAGAAGGGACTTTTAAAACCGGCATCCATGAGTGACTATTACAGCCGGCGACCAGAAGTGACTTTTAAAGCCGGCGCCCAGAAGGGACTTTAAAACCGGCATCCATGAGTGACTATTACAGCCGGCGCCCAGGAGGGACTTTTAAAACCGGCATCCATGAGTAACTATTACAACCGGCGCCCAGAAGGGACTTTTAAAACCGGCATCTATGAGTGACTATTACAGCCGGCGCCCAGAAGGGACTTTTAAAGCCGGCGGCCAGAAGGGACTTTTAAAACCGGTATCCATGAGTGGCTATTACAGCCAGCGCCCAGAAGGGACTTTTAAAACCGGCATCCATGAGTGACTATTACAACCGGCACCCAGAAGGGACTTTTAAAGCCGGCATACATGAGTGACTATTTCAACCGGCGCCCAGAAGGGACTTTTAAAACCGGCATCCATGAGTGACTATTACAATCGGCGCCCAGAAGGGACTTTTAAAACCGGCATCCATGAGTGACTATTACAACCGGCGCCCAGAAGGGACTTTTAAAACCGGCATCCATGAGTGACTATTTCAACCGGCGCCCGGAAGGGACTTTTAAAGCCAGCGCCCAGAAGGGACTTTTAAAGCCAGCGACAAGAAGGGACTTTTAAAACCGGCATCCATGAGTAGCTATTACAACCGGCGCCCAGAAGGGACTTTTAAAACCGGCATCTATGAGTGACTATTACAGCCGGCGCCCAGAAGGGACTTTTAAAGCCGGCGGCCAGAAGGGACTTTTAAAGCCAGCGCCCAGAAGGGACTTTAAAAACCGGCATCCATGAGTGACTATTACAGCCGGCGCCCAGAAGGGACTTTTAAAACCGGCATCCATGAGTGACTATTACAACCGGCGCCCAGAAGGGACTTTTAAAACCGGCATCCATGAGTGACAATTACAGCCGGCGCCCAGAAGGGACTTTTAAAACCGGCATCCATGAGTGACTATTACAGCCGGCGCCCAGAAGGGACTTTTAAAACCGGCATCCATGAGTGACTATTACAATCGGCGCCCAGAAGGCACTTTTGAAACCGGCATCCATGAGTGACTATTACAGCCGACGCCCAGAAGGGACTTTTAAAGCCGGTGGCCAGAAGGGACTTTAAAACCGGCATCCATGAGTGACTATTACAGCCGGCGCCCAGGAGGGACTTTTAAAACCGGCATCCATGAGTAACTATTACAACCGGCGCCCAGAAGGGACTTTTAAAACCGGCATCCATGAGTGACTATTACAGCCGGCGCCCAGAAGTGACTTTTAAAACCGGCATCCATGAGTGACTATTACAACCGGCGCCCAGAAGGGACTTTTAAAACCGGCATCCATGAGTGACTAATACAGCCGGCTCCCAGAAGGGACTTTTAAAACCGGCATCCATGAGTGACTATTACAACCGGCGCCCAGAAGGGACTTTTAAAACCGGCATCCATGAGTGACAATTACAGCCGGCGCCCAGAAGGGACTTTTAAAACCGGCATCCATGAGTGACTATTACAGCCGGCGCCCAGAAGGGACTTTTAAAACCGGCATCCATGAGTGACTATTACAGCCGACGCCCAGAAGGGACTTTTAAAGCCGGCGGCCAGAAGGGACTTTTAAAGCCAGCGCCCAGAAGGAACTTTTAAAACCGGCATCCATGAGTGACTATTACAGCCGGCGCCCAGAAGGGACTTTTAAAACCGGCATCCATGAGTGACTATTACAACCGGCGCCCCGAAGGGACTTTTAAAGCCGGCATCCATGAGTGACTATTACAGCCGGCGCCCAGAAGGGACTTTTAAAACCGGCATCCATGAGTGACTATTACAGCCGGCGCCCAGAAGGGACTTTTAAAACCGGCATCCATGAGTGACTATTACAGCCGGTGACCAGAAGTGACTTTTAAAGCCGGCGCCCAGAAGGGACTTTTAAAGCCGGCACCCAGAAGAGACTTTTAAAGCCGGCGCCCAGAAGGGACTTTTAAAGACGGCGCCCAGAAGGGACTTTTAATGCCGGCGCCCAGAAGGCACTTTTAAAGCCGGCGCCCAGAAGGGACTTTTAAAACTGGCGCCCAGAAGGGACTATTAAAACTGGCATCCATGAGTGACTATTACAGCCCGCGCCCAGAAGGGACTTTTAAAACCGGCATCCATGAGTGACTATTACAGCCGGCGCTCAGAAGGGACTTTTAAAACCGGCATCCATGACTGAATATTACAACCGGCGCCCAGAAGGGACTTTTAAAGCCGGCATCCATGAGTGAATATTACAACCGGCGCCCAGAAGGGACTTTTAAAACCGGCATCAATTAATGACTACTTCAACCGGCGCCCAGAAGGGACTTTTAAAGCCGGCGCCCAGAAGGGACTTTAAAACCGGCATCCATGAGTGACTATTACAGCCGGCGCCCAGGAGGGACTTTTAAAACCGGCATCCATGAGTAACTATTACAACCGGCGCCCAGAAGGGATTTTTAAAACCGGCATCTATGAGTGACTATTACAGCCGGCGCCCAGAAGGGATTTTTAAAACCGGTATCCATGAGTGGCTATTACAGCCAGCGCCCAGAAGGGACTTTTAAAACCGGCATCCATGAGTGACTATTACAACCGGCACCCAGAAGGAACTTTTAAAGCCGGCATACATGAGTGACTATTTCAACCGGCGCCCAGAAGGGACTTTTAAAACCGGCATCCATGAGTGACTATTACAGCCGGCGCCCAGAAGGGACTTTTAAAACCGCCATCCATGAGTAACTATTAGAACCGACGCCCAGAAGGGACTTTTAAAACCGGCATCCATGAGTGACTATTACAGCCGGCGCCCAGAAGGGACTTTTAAAACCGGCATCCATGAGTGACTATTACAACCGGCGCCCAGAAGGGACTTTTAAAGCCAGCGCCCAGAAGGGACTTTTAAAGCCGGCATCCATGAGTGACTATTACAACCGGCGCCCCGAATGGACTTTTAAAGCCGGCATCCATGAGTGACTATTACAGCCGGCGCCCAGAAGGGACTTTTAAAACCGGCATCCATGAGTGACTATTACAACCGGCGCCCCGAAGGGACTTTTAAAGCCGGCATCCATGAGTGACTATTACAGCCGGCGCCCAGAAGGGACTTTTAAAACCGGCATCCATGAGTGACTATTACAGCCGGCGCCCAGAAGGGACTTTTAAAACCGGCATCCATGAGTGACTATTACAGGCGGCGCCCAGAAGGGACTTTTAAAACCGGCATCCATGAGTGACTATTACAGCCGGCGACCAGAAGTGACTTTTAAAGCCGGCGCCCAGAAGGGACTTTAAAACCGGCATCCATGAGTGACTATTACAGCCGGCGCCCAGGAGGGACTTTTAAAACCGGCATCCATGAGTAACTATTACAACCGGCGCCCAGAAGGGACTTTTAAAACCGGCATCTATGAGTGACTATTACAGCCGGCGCCCAGAAGGGACTTTTAAAGCCGGCGGCCAGAAGGGACTTTTAAAACCGGTATCCATGAGTGGCTATTACAGCCAGCGCCCAGAAGGGACTTTTAAAACCGGCATCCATGAGTGACTATTACAACCGGCACCCAGAAGGGACTTTTAAAGCCGGCATACATGAGTGACTATTTCAACCGGCGCCCAGAAGGGACTTTTAAAACCGGCATCCATGAGTGACTATTACAATCGGCGCCCAGAAGGGACTTTTAAAACCGGCATCCATGAGTGACTATTACAACCGGCGCCCAGAAGGGACTTTTAAAACCGGCATCCATGAGTGACTATTTCAACCGGCGCCCGGAAGGGACTTTTAAAGCCAGCGCCCAGAAGGGACTTTTAAAGCCAGCGACAAGAAGGGACTTTTAAAACCGGCATCCATGAGTAGCTATTACAACCGGCGCCCAGAAGGGACTTTTAAAACCGGCATCTATGAGTGACTATTACAGCCGGCGCCCAGAAGGGACTTTTAAAACCGGCATCCATGAGTGACTATTACAGCCGGTGACCAGAAGTGACTTTTAAAGCCGGCGCCCAGAAGGGACTTTTAAAGCCGGCACCCAGAAGAGACTTTTAAAGCCGGCGCCCAGAAGGGACTTTTAAAGACGGCGCCCAGAAGGGACTTTTAATGCCGGCGCCCAGAAGGCACTTTTAAAGCCGGCGCCCAGAAGGGACTTTTAAAACTGGCGCCCAGAAGGGACTATTAAAACTGGCATCCATGAGTGACTATTACAGCCCGCGCCCAGAAGGGACTTTTAAAACCGGCATCCATGAGTGACTATTACAGCCGGCGCTCAGAAGGGACTTTTAAAACCGGCATCCATGACTGAATATTACAACCGGCGCCCAGAAGGGACTTTTAAAGCCGGCATCCATGAGTGAATATTACAACCGGCGCCCAGAAGGGACTTTTAAAACCGGCATCAATTAATGACTACTTCAACCGGCGCCCAGAAGGGACTTTTAAAGCCGGCGCCCAGAAGGGACTTTAAAACCGGCATCCATGAGTGACTATTACAGCCGGCGCCCAGGAGGGACTTTTAAAACCGGCATCCATGAGTAACTATTACAACCGGCGCCCAGAAGGGATTTTTAAAACCGGCATCTATGAGTGACTATTACAGCCGGCGCCCAGAAGGGATTTTTAAAACCGGTATCCATGAGTGGCTATTACAGCCAGCGCCCAGAAGGGACTTTTAAAACCGGCATCCATGAGTGACTATTACAACCGGCACCCAGAAGGAACTTTTAAAGCCGGCATACATGAGTGACTATTTCAACCGGCGCCCAGAAGGGACTTTTAAAACCGGCATCCATGAGTGACTATTACAGCCGGCGCCCAGAAGGGACTTTTAAAACCGCCATCCATGAGTAACTATTAGAACCGACGCCCAGAAGGGACTTTTAAAACCGGCATCCATGAGTGACTATTACAGCCGGCGCCCAGAAGGGACTTTTAAAACCGGCATCCATGAGTGACTATTACAACCGGCGCCCAGAAGGGACTTTTAAAGCCAGCGCCCAGAAGGGACTTTTAAAGCCGGCATCCATGAGTGACTATTACAACCGGCGCCCCGAATGGACTTTTAAAGCCGGCATCCATGAGTGACTATTACAGCCGGCGCCCAGAAGGGACTTTTAAAACCGGCATCCATGAGTGACTATTACAACCGGCGCCCCGAAGGGACTTTTAAAGCCGGCATCCATGAGTGACTATTACAGCCGGCGCCCAGAAGGGACTTTTAAAACCGGCATCCATGAGTGACTATTACAGCCGGCGCCCAGAAGGGACTTTTAAAACCGGCATCCATGAGTGACTATTACAGGCGGCGCCCAGAAGGGACTTTTAAAATCGGCATCCATGAGTGACTATTACAGCCGGCGACCAGAAGTGACTTTTAAAGCCGGCGCCCAGAAGGGACTTTAAAACCGGCATCCATGAGTGACTATTACAGCCGGCACCCAGGAGGGACTTTTAAAACCGGCATCCATGAGTAACTATTACAACCGGCGCCCAGAAGGGACTTTTAAAACCGGCATCTATGAGTGACTATTACAGCCGGCGCCCAGAAGGGACTTTTAAAGCCGGCGGCCAGAAGGGACTTTTAAAACCGGTATCCATGAGTGGCTATTACAGCCAGCGCCCAGAAGGGACTTTTAAAACCGGCATCCATGAGTGACTATTACAACCGGCACCCAGAAGGGACTTTTAAAGCCGGCATACATGAGTGACTATTTCAACCGGCGCCCAGAAGGGACTTTTAAAACCGGCATCCATGAGTGACTATTACAATCGGCGCCCAGAAGGGACTTTTAAAACCGGCATCCATGAGTGACTATTACAACCGGCGCCCAGAAGGGACTTTTAAAACCGGCATCCATGAGTGACTATTTCAACCGGCGCCCGGAAGGGACTTTTAAAGCCAGCGCCCAGAAGGGACTTTTAAAGCCAGCGCCCAGAAGGGACTTTTAAAACCGGCATCCATGAGTAGCTATTACAACCGGCGCCCAGAAGGGACTTTTAAAACCGGCATCTATGAGTGACTATTACAGCCGGCGCCCAGAAGGGACTTTTAAAGCCGGCGGCCAGAAGGGACTTTTAAAGCCAGCGCCCAGAAGGGACTTTAAAAACCGGCATCCATGAGTGACTATTACAGCCGGCGCCCAGAAGGGACTTTTAAAACCGGCATCCATGAGTGACTATTACAACCGGCGCCCAGAAGGGACTTTTAAAACCGGCGGCCAGAAGGGACTTTTAAAGCCAGCGCCCAGAAGGAACTTTTAAAACCGGCATCCATGAGTGACTATTACAGCCGGCGCCCAGAAGGGACTTTTAAAACCGGCATCCATGAGTGACTATTACAGCCGGTGACCAGAAGTGACTTTTAAAGCCAGCGCCCAGAAGGGACTTTTAAAACCGGCATCCATGAGTGACTATTACAGCCGGCGCTCAGAAGGGACTTTTAAAACCGGCATCCATGAGTGAATATTACAACCGGCGCCCAGAAGGGACTTTTAAAGCCGGCATCCATGAGTGAATATTACAACCGGCGCCCAGAAGGGACTTTTAAAACCGGCATCAATTAATGACTACTTCAACCGGCGCCCAGAAGGGACTTTTAAAGCCGGCGCCCAGAAGGGACTTTTAAAACCGGCATCCATGAGTAACTATTACAACCGGCGCCCAGAAGGGACTTTTAAAACCGGCATCTATGAGTGACTATTACAGCCGGCGCCCAGAAGGGACTGTTAAAGCCGGCGGCCAGAAGGGACTTTTAAAACCGGTATCCATGAGTGGCTATTACAGCCAGCGCCCAGAAGGGACTTTTAAAACCGGCATCCATGAGTGACTATTACAACCGGCACCCAGAAGGAACTTTTAAAGCCGGCATACATGAGTGACTATTTCAACCGGCGCCCAGAAGGGACTTTTAAAACCGGCATCCATGAGTGACTATTACAGCCGGCGCCCAGAAGGGACTTTTAAAACCGCCATCCACGAGTAACTATTAGAACCGGCGCCCAGAAGGGACTTTTAAAACCGGCATCCATGAGTGACTATTACAGCCGGCGCCCAGAAGGGACTTTTAAAACCGGCATCCATGAGTGACTATTACAACCGGCGCCCAGAAGGGACTTTTAAAGCCAGCGCCCAGAAGGGACTTTTAAAGCCGGCATCCATGAGTGATTATTACAACCGGCTCCCAGAAGGGACTTTTAAAACCGGCATCCATGAGTGACTATTACAATCGGCGCCCAGAAGGGACTTTTAAAAAAGGCATCCATGAGTGACTATTTCAACCGGCGCCCAGAAGGGACTTTAAAAGCCAGCGCCCAGAAGGGACTTTTAAAGCCAGCGACAAGAAGGGACTTTTAAAGCCAGTGCCCAGAAGGGACTTTAAAAACCGGCATCCATGAGTGACTATTACAGCCGGCGCCCAGAAGGGACTTTTAAAACCGGCATCCATGAGTGACTATTACAGCCGGCGCCCAGAAGGGACTTTTAAAGACGGCATCCATGAGTGACTATTACAACTGGCGCCCAGAAGTGACTTTTAAAGCCGGCGCCCAGAAGGGACTTTAAAACCGGCATCCATGAGTGACTATTACAGCCGGCGCCCAGGAGGGACTTTTAAAACCGGCATCCATGAGTAACTATTACAACCGGCGCCCAGAAGGGACTTTTAAAACCGGCATCTATGAGTGACTATTACAGCCGGCGCCCAGAAGGGACTTTTAAAGCCGGCGGCCAGAAGGGACTTTTAAAGCCAGCGCCCAGAAGGGACTTTTAAAACCGGCATCCATGAGTGACTATTACAACCGGCGCCCAGAAGGGACTTTTAAAGCCGGCATACATGAGTGACTATTTCAACCGGCGCCCAGAAGGGACTTTTAAAACCGGCATCCATGAGTGACTATTACAGCCGGCGCCCAGAAGGGAGTTTTAAAACCGCCATCCATGAGTAACTATTAAAACTGGCGCCCAGAAGGGACTTTTAAAACCGGCATCCATGAGTGACTATTACAATCGGCGCCCAGAAGGGACTTTTAAAACCGGCATCCATGAGTGACTATTACAGCCGGCGACCAGAAGTGACTTTTAAAGCCGGCGCCCAGAAGGGACTTTAAAACCGGCATCCATGAGTGACTATTACAGCCGGCGCCCAGGAGGGACTTTTAAAACCAGCATCCATGAGTAACTATTACAACCGGCGCCCAGAAGGGACTTTTAAAACCGGCATCTATGAGTGACTATTACAGCCGGCGCCCAGAAGGGACTTTTAAAGCCGGCGGCCAGAAGGGACTTTTAAAACCGGTATCCATGAGTGGCTATTACAGCCAGCGCCCAGAAGGGACTTTTAAAACCGGCATCCATGAGTGACTATTACAACCGGCACCCAGAAGGGACTTTTAAAGCCGGCATACATGAGTGACTATTTGAACCGGCGCCCAGAAGGGACTTTTAAAACCGGCATCCATGAGTGACTATTACAATCGGCGCCCAGAAGGGACTTTTAAAACCGGCATCCATGAGTGACTATTACAACCGGCGCCCAGAAGGGACTTTTAAAACCGGCATCCATGAGTGACTATTTCAACCGGCGCCCGGAAGGGACTTTTAAAGCCAGCGCCCAGAAGGGACTTTTAAAGCCAGCGACAAGAAGGGACTTTTAAAACCGGCATCCATGAGTAGCTATTACAACCGGCGCCCAGAAGGGACTTTTAAAACCGGCATCTATGAGTGACTATTACAGCCGGCGCCCAGAAGGGACTTTTAAAGCCGGCGGCCAGAAGGGACTTTTAAAGCCAGCGCCCAGAAGGGACTTTAAAAACCGGCATCCATGAGTGACTATTACAGCCGGCGCCCAGAAGGGACTTTTAAAACCGGCATCCATGAGTGACTATTACAACCGGCGCCCAGAAGGGACTTTTAAAACCGGCATCCATGAGTGACAATTACAGCCGGCGCCCAGAAGGGACTTTTAAAACCGGCATCCATGAGTGACTATTACAGCCGGCGCCCAGAAGGGACTTTTAAAACCGGCATCCATGAGTGACTATTACAGCCGACGCCCAGAAGGGACTTTTAAAGCCGGCGGCCAGAAGGGACTTTTAAAGCCAGCGCCCAGAAGGAACTTTTAAAACCGGCATCCATGAGTGACTATTACAGCCGGCGCCCAGAAGGGACTTTTAAAACCGGCATCCATGAGTGACTATTACAACCGGCGCCCCGAAGGGACTTTTAAAGCCGGCATCCATGAGTGACTATTACAGCCGGCGCCCAGAAGGGACTTTTAAAACCGGCATACATGAGTGACTATTACAACCGGCGCCCAGAAGGGACTTTTAAAACCGGCATCCATGAGTGACTATTACAGCCGGCGCCCAGAAGGGACTTTTAAAACCGGCATCCATGAGTGACTATTACAGCCGGTGACCAGAAGTGACTTTTAAAGCCGGCGCCCAGAAGGGACTTTTAAAGCCGGCACCCAGAAGAGACTTTTAAAGCCGGCGCCCAGAAGGGACTTTTAAAGACGGCGCCCAGAAGGGACTTTTAATGCCGGCGCCCAGAAGGGACTTTTAAAGCCGGCGCCCAGAAGGGACTTTTAAAACTGGCGCCCAGAAGGGACTATTAAAACTGGCATCCATGAGTGACTATTACAGGCGGCGCCCAGAAGGGACTTTTAAAACCGGCATCCATGAGTGACTATTACAGCCGGCGCCCAGAAGGGACTTTTAAAACCGGCATCCATGAGCGACTATTACAGCCGGCGCCCAGAAGGGACTTTTAAAACCGGCATCCATGAGTGACTATTACAGCCGGCGCCCAGAAGGGACTTTTAAAACCGGCATCCATGAGTGACTATTACAACCGGCGCCCAGAAGGGACTTTTAAAACCGGCATCCATGAGTGACTATTACAGCCGGCGCCCAGAAGGGACTTTTAAAACCGGCATCCATGAGTGACTATTACAGCCGGCGCCCAGAAGGGACTTTTAAAGCCGGCATCCATGAGTGACTATTACAGCCGGTGACCAGAAGTGACTTTTAAAGCCGGCGCCCAGAAGGGACTTTTAAAGCCGGCGCCCAGAAGAGACTTTTAAAGCCGGCGCCCAGAAGGGACTTTTAAAGACGGCGCCCAGAAGGGACTTTTAATGCCGGCGCCCAGAAGGGACTTTTAAAGCCGGCGCCCAGAAGGGACTATTAAAACTGGCATCCATGAGTGACTATTACAGCCCGCGCCCAGAAGGGACTTTTAAAACCGGCATCCATGAGTGACTATTACAGCCGGCGCTCAGAAGGGACTTTTAAAACCGGCATCCATGAGTGACTATTACAACCGGCGCCCAGAAGGGACTTTTAAAACCGGCATCCATGAGTGACTATTACAGCCGGCACCCAGAAGGGACTTTTAAAGCCGGCATCCATGAGTGACTATTACAACCGGCGCCCAGAAGTGACTTTTAAAGCCGGCGCCCAGAAGGGACTTTAAAACCGGCATCCATGAGTGACTATTACAGCCGGCGCCCAGGAGGGACTTTTAAAACCGGCATCCATGAGTGACTATTACAACCGGCGCCCAGAAGGGACTTTTAAAACCGGCATCTATGAGTGACTATTACAGCCAGCGCCCAGAAGGGACTTTTAAAGCCGGCGGCCAGAAGGGACTTTTAAAGCCAGCGCCCAGAAGGGACTTTTAAAACCGGCATCCATGAGTGACTATTACAACCGGAGCCCAGAAAGGACTTTTAAAGCCGGCATACATGAGTGACTATTTCAACCGGCGCCCAGAAGGGACTTTTAAAACCGGCATCCATGAGTGACTATTACAGCCGGCGCCCAGAAGGGACTTTTAAAACCGCCATCCATGAGTAACTATTAGAACCGGCGCCCAGAAGGGACTTTTAAAACCGGCATCCATGAGTGACTATTACAGCCGGCGCCCAGAAGGGACTTTTAAAACCGGCATCCATGAGTGACTATTACAACCGGCGCCCAGAAGGGACTTTTAAAGCCAACGCCCAGAAGGGACTTTTAAAGCCAACGCCCAGAAGGGACTTTTAAAGCCAACGCCCAGAAGGGACTTTTAAAGCCGGCGCCCAGGAGGGACTTTTAAAGCCGGCGCCTAGAAGGGACTTTTAAAGCCGACGCCCAGAAAGGACTTTTAAAGCCGGCGCCCAGAAAGGAATTTTAAAGCCGGCGCCCAGAAGGGACTTTTAAAGCCGGCGCCCAGAAGGGACTTTTAAAGCCGGCATCTATGAGTGACTTTTAAAGCCAGCGCCCAGAAGGGACTTTTAAAGCCAGCGCCCAGAAGGGACTTTAAAAACCGGCATCCATGAGTGACTATTACAGCCGGCGCCCAGAAGGGACTTTTAAAACCGGCATCCATGAGTGACTATTACAGCCGGCGCCCAGAAGGGACTTTTAAAGACGGCATCCATGAGTGACTATTACAACCGGCATCCATGAGTGACTATTACAGCCGGCGCCCAGAAGGGACTTTTAAAACCGCCATCCATGAGTAACTATTAGAACCGGCGCCCAGAAGGGACTTTTAAAACCGGCATCCATGAGTGACTATTACAGCCGGCGCCCAGAAGGGACTTTTAAAACCGGCATCCATGAGTGACTATTACAACCGGCGCCCAGAAGGGACTTTTAAAGCCAAAGCCCAGAAGGGACTTTTAAAGCCAACGCCCAGAAGGGACTTTTAAAGCCGGCGCCCAGAAGGGACTTTTAAAGCCGGCGCCCAGAAGGGACTTTTATAGCCGGCGCCCAGAAGGGACTTTTAAAGCCGGCGCCCAGAAGGGACTTTTAAAGCCGGCATCTATGAGTGACTTTTAAAGCCAGCGCCCAGAAGGGACTTTTAAAGCCAGCGCCCAGAAGGGACTTTAAAAACCGGCATCCATGAGTGACTATTACAGCCGGCGCCCAGAAGGGACTTTTAAAACCGGCATCCATGAGTGACTATTACAGCCGGCGCCCAGAAGGGACTTTTAAAGACGGCATCCATGAGTGACTATTACAACCGGCGCCCAGAAGTGACTTTTAAAGCCAGCGCCCAGAAGGGACTTTAAAACCGGCATCCATGAGTGACTATTACAGCCGGCGCCCAGAAGGGACTTTTAAAGCCGGCGGCCAGAAAGGACTTTTAAAGCCAGCGCCCAGAAGGGACTTTTAAAACCGGCATCCATGAGTGACTATTACAACCGGCGCCCAGAAGGGAATTTTAAAGCCGGCATACATGAGTGACTATTTCAACCGGCGCCCAGAAGGGACTTTTAAAACCGGCATCCATGAGTGACTATTACAGCCGGCGCCCAGAAGGGACTTTTAAAACCGCCATCCATGAGTAACTATTAGAACCGGCGCCCAGAAGGGACTTTTAAAACCGGCATCCATGAGTGACTATTACAGCCGGCGCCCAGAAGGGACTTTTAAAACCGGCATCCATGAGTGACTATTACAACCGGCGCCCAGAAGGGACTTTTAAAGCCAACGCCCAGAAGGGACTTTTAAAGCCGGCGCCCAGAAGGGACTTTTAAAGTCGGCGCCCAGAAGGGACTTTTAAAGCCGGCGCCCAGAAGGGACATTTAAAGCCGGCGCCCAGAAGGGACTTTTAAAGCCGGCGCCCAGAAGGGACTTTTAAAGCCGGCGCCCAGAAGGGACTTTTAAAGCCGGCGCCCAGAAGGGACTTTTAAAGCCGGCGCCCAGAAGGGACTTTTAAAGCCGGCATCTATGAGTGACTATTACAGCCAGCGCCCAGAAGGGACTTTTAAAGCCGGCGGCCAGAAGGGACTTTTAAAGCCAGCGCCCAGAAGGGACTTTTAAAACCGGCATCCATGAGTGACTATTACAACCGGCGCCCAGAAGGGACTTTTAAAGCCGGCATACATGAGTGACTATTTCAACCGGCGCCCAGAAGGGACTTTTAAAACCGGCATCCATGAGTGACTATTACAGCCGGCGCCCAGAAGGGACTTTTAAAACCGCCATCCATGAGTAACTATTAGAACCGGCGCCCAGAAGGGACTTTTAAAACCGGCATCCATGAGTGACTATTACAGCCGGCGCCCAGAAGGGACTTTTAAAACCGGCATCCATGAGTGACTATTACTACCGGCGCCCAGAAGGGACTTTTAAAGCCAACGCCCAGAAGGGACTTTTAAAGCCGGCGCCCAGAAGGGACTTTTAAAGTCGGCGCCCAGAAGGGACTTTTAAAGCCGGCGCCCAGAAGGGACATTTAAAGCCGGCGCCCAGAAGGGACTTTTAAAGCCGGCGCCCAGAAGGGACTTTTAAAGCCGGCGCCCAGAAGGGACTTTTAAAGCCGGCGCCCAGAAGGGACTTTTAAAGCCGGCGCCCAGAAGGGACTTTTAAAGCCGGCTCCCAGAAGGGACTTTTAAAGCCGGCATCTATGAGTGACTATTACAGCCAGCGCCCAGAAGGGACTTTTAAAGCCGGCGGCCAGAAGGGACTTTTAAAGCCAGCGCCCAGAAGGGACTTTTAAAGCCAGTGCCCAGAAGGGACTTTAAAAACCGGCATCCATGAGTGACTATTACAGCCGGCGCCCAGAAGGGACTTTTAAAACCGGCATCCATGAGTGACTATTACAGCCGGCGCCCAGAAGGGACTTTTAAAGACGGCATCCATGAGTGACTATTACAACTGGCGCCCAGAAGTGACTTTTAAAGCCGGCGCCCAGAAGGGACTTTAAAACCGGCATCCATGAGTGACTATTACAGCCGGCGCCCAGGAGGGACTTTTAAAACCGGCATCCATGAGTAACTATTACAACCGGCGCCCAGAAGGGACTTTTAAAACCGGCATCTATGAGTGACTATTACAGCCGGCGCCCAGAAGGGACTTTTAAAGCCGGCGGCCAGAAGGGACTTTTAAAGCCAGCGCCCAGAAGGGACTTTTAAAACCGGCATCCATGAGTGACTATTACAACCGGCGCCCAGAAGGGACTTTTAAAGCCGGCATACATGAGTGACTATTTCAACCGGCGCCCAGAAGGGACTTTTAAAACCGGCATCCATGAGTGACTATTACAGCCGGCGCCCAGAAGGGAGTTTTAAAACCGCCATCCATGAGTAACTATTAGAACTGGCGCCCAGAAGGGACTTTTAAAACCGGCATCCATGAGTGACTATTACAATCGGCGCCCAGAAGGGACTTTTAAAACCGGCATCCATGAGTGACTATTACAGCCGGCGACCAGAAGTGACTTTTAAAGCCGGCGCCCAGAAGGGACTTTAAAACCGGCATCCATGAGTGACTATTACAGCCGGCGCCCAGGAGGGACTTTTAAAACCGGCATCCATGAGTAACTATTACAACCGGCGCCCAGAAGGGACTTTTAAAACCGGCATCTATGAGTGACTATTACAGCCGGCGCCCAGAAGGGACTTTTAAAGCCGGCGGCCAGAAGGGACTTTTAAAACCGGTATCCATGAGTGGCTATTACAGCCAGCGCCCAGAAGGGACTTTTAAAACCGGCATCCATGAGTGACTATTACAACCGGCACCCAGAAGGGACTTTTAAAGCCGGCATACATGAGTGACTATTTCAACCGGCGCCCAGAAGGGACTTTTAAAACCGGCATCCATGAGTGACTATTACAATCGGCGCCCAGAAGGGACTTTTAAAACCGGCATCCATGAGTGACTATTACAACCGGCGCCCAGAAGGGACTTTTAAAACCGGCATCCATGAGTGACTATTTCAACCGGCGCCCGGAAGGGACTTTTAAAGCCAGCGCCCAGAAGGGACTTTTAAAGCCAGCGACAAGAAGGGACTTTTAAAACCGGCATCCATGAGTAGCTATTACAACCGGCGCCCAGAAGGGACTTTTAAAACCGGCATCTATGAGTGACTATTACAGCCGGCGCCCAGAAGGGACTTTTAAAGCCGGCGGCCAGAAGGGACTTTTAAAGCCAGCGCCCAGAAGGGACTTTAAAAACCGGCATCCATGAGTGACTATTACAGCCGGCGCCCAGAAGGGACTTTTAAAACCGGCATCCATGAGTGACTATTACAACCGGCGCCCAGAAGGGACTTTTAAAACCGGCATCCATGAGTGACAATTACAGCCGGCGCCCAGAAGGGACTTTTAAAACCGGCATCCATGAGTGACTATTACAGCCGGCGCCCAGAAGGGACTTTTAAAACCGGCATCCATGAGTGACTATTACAATCGGCGCCCAGAAGGCACTTTTAAAACCGGCATCCATGAGTGACTATTACAGCCGACGCCCAGAAGGGACTTTTAAAGCCGGTGGCCAGAAGGGACTTTAAAACCGGCATCCATGAGTGACTATTACAGCCGGCGCCCAGGAGGGACTTTTAAAACCGGCATCCATGAGTAACTATTACAACCGGCGCCCAGAAGGGACTTTTAAAACCGGCATCCATGAGTGACTATTACAGCCGGCGCCCAGAAGTGACTTTTAAAACCGGCATCCATGAGTGACTATTACAACCGGCGCCCAGAAGGGACTTTTAAAACCGGCATCCATGAGTGACTAATACAGCCGGCTCCCAGAAGGGACTTTTAAAACCGGCATCCATGAGTGACTATTACAACCGGCGCCCAGAAGGGACTTTTAAAACCGGCATCCATGAGTGACAATTACAGCCGGCGCCCAGAAGGGACTTTTAAAACCGGCATCCATGAGTGACTATTACAGCCGGCGCCCAGAAGGGACTTTTAAAACCGGCATCCATGAGTGACTATTACAGCCGACGCCCAGAAGGGACTTTTAAAGCCGGCGGCCAGAAGGGACTTTTAAAGCCAGCGCCCAGAAGGAACTTTTAAAACCGGCATCCATGAGTGACTATTACAGCCGGCGCCCAGAAGGGACTTTTAAAACCGGCATCCATGAGTGACTATTACAACCGGCGCCCCGAAGGGACTTTTAAAGCCGGCATCCATGAGTGACTATTACAGCCGGCGCCCAGAAGGGACTTTTAAAACCGGCATCCATGAGTGACTATTACAACCGGCGCCCAGAAGGGACTTTTAAAACCGGCATCCATGAGTGACTATTACAGCCGGCGCCCAGAAGGGACTTTTAAAACCGGCATCCATGAGTGACTATTACAGCCGGTGACCAGCAGTGACTTTTAAAGCCGGCGCCCAGAAGGGACTTTTAAAGCCGGCACCCAGAAGAGACTTTTAAAGCCGGCGCCCAGAAGGGACTTTTAAAGACGGCGCCCAGAAGGGACTTTTAATGCCGGCGCCCAGAAGGCACTTTTAAAGCCGGCGCCCAGAAGGGACTTTTAAAACTGGCGCCCAGAAGGGACTATTAAAACTGGCATCCATGAGTGACTATTACAGCCCGCGCCCAGAAGGGACTTTTAAAACCGGCATCCATGAGTGACTATTACAGCCGGCGCTCAGAAGGGACTTTTAAAACCGGCATCCATGACTGAATATTACAACCGGCGCCCAGAAGGGACTTTTAAAGCCGGCATCCATGAGTGAATATTACAACCGGCGCCCAGAAGGGACTTTTAAAACCGGCATCAATTAATGACTACTTCAACCGGCGCCCAGAAGGGACTTTTAAAGCCGGCGCCCAGAAGGGACTTTAAAACCGGCATCCATGAGTGACTATTACAGCCGGCGCCCAGGAGGGATTTTTAAAACCGGCATCTATGAGTGACTATTACAGCCGGCGCCCAGAAGGGATTTTTAAAACCGGTATCCATGAGTGGCTATTACAGCCAGCGCCCAGAAGGGACTTTTAAAACCGGCATCCATGAGTGACTATTACAACCGGCACCCAGAAGGAACTTTTAAAGCCGGCATACATGAGTGACTATTTCAACCGGCGCCCAGAAGGGACTTTTAAAACCGGCATCCATGAGTGACTATTACAATCGGCGCCCAGAAGGGACTTTTAAAACCGGCATCCATGAGTGACTATTACAACCGGCGCCCAGAAGGGACTTTTAAAACCGGCATCCATGAGTGACTATTTCAACCGGCGCCCAGAGGGGACTTTTAAAACCGGCATCCATGAGTGACTATTACAGCCGGCGACCAGAAGTGACTTTTAAAGCCGGCGCCCAGAAGGGACTTTAAAACCGGCATCCATGAGTGACTATTACAGCCGGCGCCCAGGAGGGACTTTTAAAACCGGCATCCATGAGTAACTATTACAACCGGCGCCCAGAAGGGACTTTTAAAACCGGCATCTATGAGTGACTATTACAGCCGGCGCCCAGAAGGGACTTTTAAAGCCGGCGGCCAGAAGGGACTTTTAAAACCGGTATCCATGAGTGGCTATTACAGCCAGCGCCCAGAAGGGACTTTTAAAACCGGCATCCATGAGTGACTATTACAACCGGCACCCAGAAGGGACTTTTAAAGCCGGCATACATGAGTGACTATTTCAACCGGCGCCCAGAAGGGACTTTTAAAACCGGCATCCATGAGTGACTATTACAATCGGCGCCCAGAAGGGACTTTTAAAACCGGCATCCATGAGTGACTATTACAACCGGCGCCCAGAAGGGACTTTTAAAACCGGCATCCATGAGTGACTATTTCAACCGGCGCCCGGAAGGGACTTTTAAAGCCAGCGCCCAGAAGGGACTTTTAAAGCCAGCGACAAGAAGGGACTTTTAAAACCGGCATCCATGAGTAGCTATTACAACCGGCGCCCAGAAGGGACTTTTAAAACCGGCATCTATGAGTGACTATTACAGCCGGCGCCCAGAAGGGACTTTTAAAGCCGGCGGCCAGAAGGGACTTTTAAAGCCAGCGCCCAGAAGGGACTTTAAAAACCGGCATCCATGAGTGACTATTACAGCCGGCGCCCAGAAGGGACTTTTAAAACCGGCATCCATGAGTGACTATTACAACCGGCGCCCAGAAGGGACTTTTAAAAGCGGCGGCCAGAAGGGACTTTTAAAGCCAGCGCCCAGAAGGAACTTTTAAAACCGGCATCCATGAGTGACTATTACAGCCGGCGCCCAGAAGGGACTTTTAAAACCGGCATCCATGAGTGACTATTACAGCCGGTGACCAGAAGTGACTTTTAAAGCCAGCGCCCAGAAGGGACTTTTAAAACCGGCATCCATGAGTGACTATTACAGCCGGCGCTCAGAAGGGACTTTTAAAACCGGCATCCATGAGTGAATATTACAACCGGCGCCCAGAAGGGACTTTTAAAGCCGGCATCCATGAGTGAATATTACAACCGGCGCCCAGAAGGGACTTTTAAAACCGGCATCAATTAATGACTACTTCAACCGGCGCCCAGAAGGGACTTTTAAAGCCGGCGCCCAGAAGGGACTTTTAAAACCGGCATCCATGAGTAACTATTACAACCGGCGCCCAGAAGGGACTTTTAAAACCGGCATCTATGAGTGACTATTACAGCCGGCGGCCAGAAGGGACTTTTAAAGCCGGCGGCCAGAAGGGACTTTTAAAACCGGTATCCATGAGTGGCTATTACAGCCAGCGCCCAGAAGGGACTTTTAAAACCGGCATCCATGAGTGACTATTACAACCGGCACCCAGAAGGAACTTTTAAAGCCGGCATACATGAGTGACTATTTCAACCGGCGCCCAGAAGGGACTTTTAAAACCGGCATCCATGAGTGACTATTACAGCCGGCGCCCAGAAGGGACTTTTAAAACCGCCATCCACGAGTAACTATTAGAACCGGCGCCCAGAAGGGACTTTTAAAACCGGCATCCATGAGTGACTATTACAGCCGGCGCCCAGAAGGGACTTTTAAAACCGGCATCCATGAGTGACTATTACAACCGGCGCCCAGAAGGGACTTTTAAAGCCAGCGCCCAGAAGGGACTTTTAAAGCCGGCATCCATGAGTGATTATTACAACCGGCTCCCAGAAGGGACTTTTAAAACCGGCATCCATGAGTGACTATTACAACCGGCGCCCCGAAGGGACTTTTAAAGCCGGCATCCATGAGTGACTATTACAGCCGGCGCCCAGAAGGGACTTTTAAAACCGGCATCCATGAGTGACTATTACAGCCGGCGCCCAGAAGGGACTTTTAAAACCGGCATCCATGAGTGACTATTACAGGCGGCGCCCAGAAGGGACTTTTAAAACCGGCATCCATGAGTGACTATTACAGCCGGCGCCCAGAAGGGACTTTTAAAACCGGCATCCATGAGTGACTATTACAGCCCGCGCCCAGAAGGGACTTTTAAAACCGGCATCCATAAGTGACTATTACAACCGGCGCCCAGAAGGGACTTTTAAAGCCGGCATCCATGAGTGACTATTACAACCGGCGCCCAGAAGTGACTTTTAAAGCCGGCGCCCAGAAGGGACTTTAAAACCGGCATCCATGAGTGACTATTACAGCCGGCGCCCAGGAGGGACTTTTAAAATCGGCATCAATGAGTAACTATTACAACCGGCGCCCAGAAGGGACTTTTAAAGCCGGCATCTATGAGTTACTATTACAGCCGGCGCCCAGAAGGGACTTTTAAAGCCGGCGGCCAGAAGGGACTTTTAAAACCGGTATCCATGAGTGGCTGTTGCAGCCAGCGCCCAGAAGGGACTTTTAAAACCGGCATCCATGAGTGACTATTACAACCGGCACCCAGAAGGAACTTTTAAAGCCGGCATAAATGAGTGACTATTTCAACCGGCGCCCAGAAGGGACTTTTAAAACCGGCATCCATGAGTGACTATTACAGCCGGCGCCCAGAAGGGACTTTTAAAGCCAGCGCCCAGAAGGGACTTTTAAAGCCGGCATCCATGAGTGATTATTACAACCGGCTCCCAGAAGGGACTTTTAAAACCGGCATCCATGAGTGACTATTACAATCGGCGCCCAGAAGGGACTTTTAAAACCGGCATCCATGAGTGACTATTTCAACCGGCGCCCAGAAGGGACTTTTAAAGCCAGCGCCCAGAAGGGACTTTTAAAGCCAGCGACAAGAAGGGACTTTTAAAGCCGGCGGCCAGAAGGGACTTTTAAAGCCGGCGGCCAGAAGGGACTTTTAAAACCGGCATCCATGAGTGACTATTACAGCCGGCGCCCAGAAGGGACTTTTAAAACCGGCATCCATGAGTGACTGTTACAGCCGGCGCCCAGAAGGGACTTTTAAAACCGGCATCCATGAGTGACTATTACAGCCGGCGCCCAGAAGGGACTTTTAAAGCCGGCATCCATGAGTGACTATTACAGCCGGTGACCAGAAGTGACTTTTAAAGCCGGCGCCCAGAAGGGACTTTTAAAGCCGGCGCCCAGAAGAGACTTTTAAAGACGGCGCCCAGAAGGGACTTTTAAAGACGGCGCCCAGAAGGGACTTTTAATGCCGGCGCCCAGAAGGGACTTTTAAAGCCGGCGCCCAGAAGGGACTTTTAAAACTGGCGCCCAGAAGGGACTATTAAAACTGGCATCCATGAGTGACTATTACAGCCCGCGCCCAGAAGGGACTTTTAAAACCGGCATCCATGAGTGACTATTACAGCCGGCGCTCAGAAGGGACTTTTAAAACCGGCATCCATGAGTGACTATTACAACCGGCGCCCAGAAGGGACTTTTAAAACTGGCATCCATGAGTGACTATTACAGCCGGCGCCCAGAAGGGACTTTTAAAGCCGGCATCCATGAGTGACTATTACAACCGGCGCCCAGAAGTGACTTTTAAAGCCGGCGCCCAGAAGGGACTTTAAAACCGGCATCCATGAGTAGCTATTACAACCGGCGCCCAGAAGGGACTTTTAAAACCGGCATCTATGAGTGACTATTACAGCCGGCGCCCAGAAGGGACTTTTAAAGCCGGCGGCCAGAAGGGACTTTTAAAGCCAGCGCCCAGAAGGGACTTTAAAAACCGGCATCCATGAGTGACTATTACAGCCGGCGCCCAGAAGGGACTTTTAAAACCGGCATCCATGAGTGACTATTACAACCGGCGCCCAGAAGGGACTTTTAAAACCGGCATCCATGAGTGACAATTACAGCCGGCGCCCAGAAGGGACTTTTAAAACCGGCATCCATGAGTGACTATTACAGCCGGCGCCCAGAAGGGACTTTTAAAACCGGCATCCATGAGTGACTATTACAATCGGCGCCCAGAAGGCACTTTTAAAACCGGCATCCATGAGTGACTATTACAGCCGACGCCCAGAAGGGACTTTTAAAGCCGGTGGCCAGAAGGGACTTTAAAACCGGCATCCATGAGTGACTATTACAGCCGGCGCCCAGGAGGGACTTTTAAAACCGGCATCCATGAGTAACTATTACAACCGGCGCCCAGAAGGGACTTTTAAAACCGGCATCCATGAGTGACTATTACAGCCGGCGCCCAGAAGTGACTTTTAAAACCGGCATCCATGAGTGACTATTACAACCGGCGCCCAGAAGGGACTTTTAAAACCGGCATCCATGAGTGACTATTACAGCCGGCTCCCAGAAGGGACTTTTAAAACCGGCATCCATGAGTGACAATTACAGCCGGCGCCCAGAAGGGACTTTTAAAACCGGCATCCATGAGTGACTATTACAGCCGGCGCCCAGAAGGGACTTTTAAAACCGGCATCCATGAGTGACTATTACAGCCGACGCCCAGAAGGGACTTTTAAAGCCAGCGCCCAGAAGGAACTTTTAAAACCGGCATCCATGAGTGACTATTACAGCCGGCGCCCAGAAGGGACTTTTAAAACCGGCATCCATGAGTGACTATTACAGCCGGTGACCAGAAGTGACTTTTAAAGCCGGCGCCCAGAAGGGACTTTTAAAGCCGGCACCCAGAAGAGACTTTTAAAGCCGGCGCCCAGAAGGGACTTTTAAAGACGGCGCCCAGAAGGGACTTTTAAAGACGGCGCCCAGAAGGGACTTTTAATGCCGGCGCCCAGAAGGGACTTTTAAAGCCGGCGCCCAGAAGGGACTTTTAAAACTGGCGCCCAGAAGGGACTATTAAAACTGGCATCCATGAGTGACTATTACAGCCCGCGCGCAGAAGGGACTTTTAAAACCGGCATCCATGAGTGACTATTACAGCCGGCGCTCAGAAGGGACTTTTAAAACCGGCATCCATGAGTGAATATTACAACCGGCGCCCAGAAGGGACTTTTAAAGCCGGCATCCATGAGTGAATATTACAACCGGCGCACAGAAGGGACTTTTAAAACCGGCATCAATTAATGACTACTTCAACCGGCGCCCAGAAGGGACTTTTAAAGCCGGCGCCCAGAAGGGACTTTTAAAACCGGCATCCATGAGTAACTATTACAACCGGCGCCCAGCAGGGACTTTTAAAACCGGCATCTATGAGTGACTATTACAGCCGGCGCCCAGAAGGGACTTTTAAAGCCGGCGGCCAGAAGGGACTTTTAAAACCGGTATCCATGAGTGGCTATTACAGCCAGCGCCCAGAAGGGACTTTTAAAACCGGCATCCATGAGTGACTATTACAACCGGCACCCAGAAGGAACTTTTAAAGCCGGCATACATGAGTGACTATTTCAACCGGCGCCCAGAAGGGACTTTTAAAACCGGCATCCATGAGTGACTATTACAGCCGGCGCCCAGAAGGGACTTTTAAAACCGCCATCCACGAGTAACTATTAGAACCGGCGCCCAGAAGGGACTTTTAAAACCGGCATCCATGAGTGACTATTACAGCCGGCGCCCAGAAGGGACTTTTAAAACCGGCATCCATGAGTGACTATTACAACCGGCGCCCAGAAGGGACTTTTAAAGCCAGCGCCCAGAAGGGACTTTTAAAGCCGGCATCCATGAGTGATTATTACAACCGGCTCCCAGAAGGGACTTTTAAAACCGGCATCCATGAGTGACTATTACAATCGGCGCCCAGAAGGGACTTTTAAAAAAGGCATCCATGAGTGACTATTTCAACTGGCGCCCAGAAGGGACTTTAAAAGCCAGCGCCCAGAAGGGACTTTTAAAGCCAGCGACAAGAAGGGACTTTTAAAGCCGGCATCCATGAGTGACTATTACAGCCGGCGCCCAGAAGAGACTTTTAAAACCGGCATCCATGAGTGACTATTACAACCGGCGCCCAGAAGGGACTTTTAAAACCGGCATCCATGAGTGACTATTACAGCCGGCGCCCAGAAGGGACTTTTAAAACCGGCATCCATGAGTGACTATTGCAGCCGGCGCCCAGAAGGGACTTTTAAAACCGGCATCCATGAGTGACTATTACAGCCGGCGCCCAGAAGGGACTTTTAAAACCGGCATCCATGAGTGACTATTACAACCGGCGCCCAGAAGGGACTTTTAAAACCGGCATCCATGAGTGACTATTACAGCCGGCGCCCAGAAGGGACTTTTAAAACCGGCATCCATGAGTGACTATTACAGCCGGCGCCCAGAAGGGACTTTTAAAACCGGCATCCATGAGTGACTATTACAACCGGCGCCCAGAAGGGACTTTTAAAACCGGCATCCATGAGTGACTATTACAGCCGGCGCCCAGAAGGGACTTTTAAAACCGGCATCCATAAGTGACTATTACAACCGGCGCCCAGAAGGGACTTTTGAAGCCGGCATCCATGAGTGACTATTACAGCCGGCGCCCAGGAGGGACTTTTAAAACCGGCATCCATGAGTACCTATTACAACCGGCGCCCAGAAGGGACTTTTAAAACCGGCATCTATGAGTGACTATTACAGCCGGCGCCCAGAAGGGACTTTTAAAGCCGGCGGCCAGAAGGGACTTTTAAAGCCAGCGCCCAGAAGGGACTTTAAAAACCGGCATCCATGAGTGACTATTACAGCCGGCGCCCAGAAGGGACTTTTAAAACCGGCATCCATGAGTGACTATTACAACCGGCGCCCAGAAGGGACTTTTAAAACCGGCATCCATGAGTGACTATTACAGCCGGCGCAAAGAAGGGACTTTTAAAACCGCCATCCATGAGTAACTATTAGAACCGGCGCCCAGAAGGGACTTTTAAAACCGGCATCCATGAGTGACTATTACAGCCGGCGCCCACAAGGGACTTTTAAAACCGGCATCCATGAGTGACTATTACAGCCGGCGCCCAGAAGGGACTTTTAAAACCGGCATCCATGAGTAACTATTACAACCGGCGCCCAGAAGGGACTTTTAAAACCGGCATCTACGAGTGACTATTACAGCCGGCGCCCAGAAGGGACTTTTAAAGCCAGCGGCCAGAAGGGACTTTTAAAGCCAGCGCCCAGAAGGGACTTTTAAAGCCAGCGCCCAGAAGGGACTTTTAAAACCGGCATCCATGAGTGACTATTACAGCCGGCGCCCAGAAGGGACTTTTAAAGCCGGCGGCCAGAAGGGACTTTTAAAGCCAGCGCCCAGAAGGGACTTTAAAACCGGCATCCATGAGTGACTATTACAGCCGGCGCCCAGGAGGGACTTTTAAAACCGGCATCCATGAGTAACTATTACAACCGGCGCCCAGAAGGGACTTTTAAAACCGGCATCCATGAGTGACTATTACAGCCGACGCCCAGAAGGGACTTTTAAAGCCGGCGGCCAGAAGGGACTTTTAAAGCCAGCGCCCAGAAGGAACTTTTAAAACCGGCATCCATGAGTGACTATTACAGCCGGCGCCCAGAAGGGACTTTTAAAACCGGCATCCATGAGTGACTATTACAACCGGCGCCCCGAAGGGACTTTTAAAGCCGGCATCCATGAGTGACTATTACAGCCGGCGCCCAGAAGGGACTTTTAAAACCGGCATCCATGAGTGACTATTACAGCCGGCGCCCAGAAGGGACTTTTAAAACCGGCATCCATGAGTGACTATTACAGGCGGCGCCCAGAAGGGACTTTTAAAACCGGCATCCATGAGTGACTATTACAGCCGGCGCCCAGAAGGGACTTTTAAAACCGGCATCCATGAGTGACTATTACAGCCCGCGCCCAGAAGGGACTTTTAAAACCGGCATCCATAAGTGACTATTACAACCGGCGCCCAGAAGGGACTTTTAAAGCCGGCATCCATGAGTGACTATTACAACCGGCGCCCAGAAGTGACTTTTAAAGCCGGCGCCCAGAAGGGATTTTAAAACCGGCATCCATGAGTGACTATTACAGCCGGCGCCCAGGAGGGACTTTTAAAACCGGCATCCATGAGTAACTATTACAACCGGCGCCCAGAAGGGACTTTTAAAGCCGGCATCTATAAGTTACTATTACAGCCGGCGCCCAGAAGGGACTTTTAAAGCCGGCGGCCAGAAGGGACTTTTAAAACCGGTATCCATGAGTGGCTATTACAGCCAGCGCCCAGAAGGGACTTTTAAAACCGGCATCCATGAGTGACTATTACAACCGGCACCCAGAAGGAACTTTTAAAGCCGGCATAAATGAGTGACTATTTCAACCGGCGCCCAGAAGGGACTTTTAAAACCGGCATCCATGAGTGACTATTACAGCCGGCGCCCAGAAGGGACTTTTAAAACCGCCATCCATGAGTAACTATTAGAACCGGCGCCCACAAGGGACTTTTAAAACCGGCATCCATGAGTGACTATTACAGCCGGCGCCCAGAAGGGACTTTTAAAACCGGCATCCATGAGTGACTATTACAACCGGCGCCCAGAAGGGACTTTTAAAGCCAGCGCCCAGAAGGGACTTTTAAAACCGGCATCCATGAGTGACTATTACAGCCGGCGCCCAGAAGGGACTTTTAAAACCGGCATCCATGAGTGACTATTACAGGCGGCGCCCAGAAGGGACTTTTAAAACCGGCATCCATGAGTGACTATTACAGCCGGCGCCCAGAAGGGACTTTTAAAACCGGCATCCATGAGTGACTATTACAGCCCGCGCCCAGAAGGGACTTTTAAAACCGGCATCCATAAGTGACTATTACAACCGGCACCCAGAAGTGACTTTTAAAGCCGGCGCCCAGAAGGGACTTTAAAACCGGCATCCATGAGTGACTATTACAGCCCGCGCCCAGAAGGGACTTTTAAAACCGGCATCCATGATTGACTATTACAACCGGCGCCCAGAAGTGACTTTTAAAGCCGGCGCCCAGAAGGGACTTTAAAACCGGCATCCATGAGTGACTATTACAGCCGGCGCCCAGGAGGGACTTTTAAAACCGGCATCCATGAGTAACTATTACAACCGGCGCCCAGAAGGGACTTTTAAAGCCGGCATCTATGAGTTACTATTACAGCCGGCGCCCAGAAGGGACTTTTAAAGCCGGCGGCCAGAAGGGACTTTTAAAACCGGTATCCATGAGTGGCTATTACAGCCAGCGCCCAGAAGGGACTTTTAAAACCGGCATCCATGAGTGACTATTACAACCGGCACCCAGAAGGAACTTTTAAAGCCGGCATAAATGAGTGACTATTTCAACCGGCGCCCAGAAGGGACTTTTAAAACCGGCATCCATGAGTGACTATTACAGCCGGCGCCCAGAAGGGACTTTTAAAACCGCCATCCATGAGTAACTATTAGAACCGGCGCCCAGAAGGGACTTTTAAAACCGGCATCCATGAGTGACTATTACAGCCGGCGCCCAGAAGGGACTTTTAAAACCGGCATCCATGAGTGACTATTACAACCGGCGCCCAGAAGGGACTTTTAAAGCCAGCGCCCAGAAGGGACTTTTAAAGCCGGCATCCATGAGTGATTATTACAACCGGCTCCCAGAAGGGACTTTTAAAACCGGCATCCATGAGTGACTATTACAATCGGCGCCCAGAAGGGACTTTTAAAACCGGCATCCATGAGTGACTATTTCAACCGGCGCCCAGAAGGGACTTTTAAAGCCAGCGCCCAGAAGGGACTTTTAAAGCCAGCGACAAGAAGGGACTTTTAAAGCCAGCGGCCAGAAGGGACTTTTAAAGCCGGCGGCCAGAAGGGACTTTTAAAACCGGCATCCATGAGTGACTATTACAGCCGGCGCCCAGAAGGGACTTTTAAAACCGGCATCCATGAGTGACTGTTACAGCCGGCGCCCAGAAGGGACTTTTAAAACCGGCATCCATGAGTGACTATTACAGCCGGCGCCCAGAAGGGACTTTTAAAGCCGGCATCCATGAGTGACTATTACAGCCGGTGACCAGAAGTGACTTTTAAAGCCGGCGCCCAGAAGGGACTTTTAAAGCCGGCGCCCAGAAGAGACTTTTAAAGACGGCGCCCAGAAGGGACTTTTAAAGACGGCGCCCAGAAGGGACTTTTAATGCCGGCGCCCAAAAGGGACTTTTAAAGCCGACGCCCAGAAGGGACTTTTAAAACTGGCGCCCAGAAGGGACTATTAAAACTGGCATCCATGAGTGACTATTACAGCCCGCGCCCAGAAGGGACTTTTAAAACCGGCATCCATGAGTGACTATTACAGCCGGCGCTCAGAAGGGACTTTTAAAACCGGCATCCATGAGTGACTATTACAACCGGCGCCCAGAAGGGACTTTTAAAACCGGCATCCATGAGTGACTATTACAGCCGGCGCCCAGAAGGGACTTTTAAAGCCGGCATCCATGAGTGACTATTACAACCGGCGCCCAGAAGTGACTTTTAAAGCCGGCGCCCAGAAGGGACTTTAAAACCGGCATCCATGAGTGACTATTACAGCCGGCGCCCAGGAGGGACTTTTAAAACCGGCATCCATGAGTGACTATTACAACCGGCGCCCAGAAGGGACTTTTAAAACCGGCATCTATGAGTGACTATTACAGCCGGCGCCCAGAAGGGACTTTTAAAGCCGGCGGCCAGAAGCGACTTTTAAAGCCAGCGCCCAGAAGGGACTTTTAAAACCGGCATCCATGAGTGACTATTACAACCGGAGCCCAGAAAGGACTTTTAAAGCCGGCATACATGAGTGACTATTTCAACCGGCGCCCAGAAGGGACTTTTAAAACCGGCATCCATGAGTGACTATTACAGCCGGCGCCCAGAAGGGACTTTTAAAACCGCCATCCATGAGTAACTATTAGAACCGGCGCCCAGAAGGGACTTTTAAAACCGGCATCCATGAGTGACTATTACAGCCGGCGCCCAGAAGGGACTTTTAAAACCGGCATCCATGAGTGACTATTACAACCGGCGCCCAGAAGGGACTTTTAAAGCCAACGCCCAGAAGGGACTTTTAAAGCCAACGCCCAGAAGGGACTTTTAAAGCCAACGCCCAGAAGGGACTTTTAAAGCCGGCGCCCAGAAGGGACTTTTAAAGCCGGCGCCCAGAAGGGACTTTTAAAGCCGGCGCCCAGAAAGGAATTTTAAAGCCGGCGCCCAGAAGGGACTTTTAAAGCCGGCGCCCAGAAGGGACTTTTAAAACCGGCATCCATGAGTGACTATTACAACCGGAGCCCAGAAAGGACTTTTAAAGCCGGCATACATGAGTGACTATTTCAACCGGCGCCCAGAAGGGACTTTTAAAACCGGCATCCATGAGTGACTATTACAGCCGGCGCCCAGAAGGGACTTTTAAAGACGGCATCCATGAGTGACTATTACAACCGGCATCCATGAGTGACTATTACAGCCGGCGCCCAGAAGGGACTTTTAAAACCGCCATCCATGAGTAACTATTAGAACCGGCGCCCAGAAGGGACTTTTAAAACCGGCATCCATGAGTGACTATTACAGCCGGCGCCCAGAAGGGACTTTTAAAACCGGCATCCATGAGTGACTATTACAACCGGCGCCCAGAAGGGACTTTTAAAGCCAAAGCCCAGAAGGGACTTTTAAAGCCAACGCCCAGAAGGGACTTTTAAAGCCAACGCCCAGAAGGGACTTTTAAAGCCGGCGCCCAGAAGGGACTTTTAAAGCCGGCGCCCAGAAGGGACTTTTGAAGCCGGCGCCCAGAAGGGACTTTTAAAGCCGGCGCCCAGAAAGGAATTTTAAAGCCGGCGCCCAGAAGGGACTTTTAAAGCCGGCGCCCAGAAGGGACTTTTAAAACCGGCATCCATGAGTGACTATTACAACCGGAGCCCAGAAAGGACTTTTAAAGCCGGCATACATGAGTGACTATTTCAACCGGCGCCCAGAAGGGACTTTTAAAACCGGCATCCATGAGTGACTATTACAGCCGGCGCCCAGAAGGGACTTTTAAAACCGCCATCCATGAGTAACTATTAGAACCAGCGCCCAGAAGGGACTTTTAAAACCGGCATCCATGAGTGACTATTACAGCCGGCGCCCAGAAGGGACTTTTAAAACCGGCATCCATGAGTGACTATTACAACCGGCGCCCAGAAGGGACTTTTAAAGCCAACGCCCAGAAGGGACTTTTAAAGCCAACGCCCAGAAGGGACTTTTAAAGCCAACGCCCAGAAGGGACTTTTAAAGCCAACGCCCAGGAGGGACTTTTAAAGCCGGCGCCCAGAAGGGACTTTTAAAGCCGACGCCCAGAAGGGACTTTTAAAGCCGGCGCCCAGAAAGGAATTTTAAAGCCGGCGCCCAGAAGGGACTTTTAAAGCCGGCGCCCAGAAGGGACTTTTAAAGCCGGCATCTATGAGTGACTTTTAAAGCCAGCGCCCAGAAGGGACTTTTAAAGCCAGCGCCCAGAAGGGACTTTAAAAAGCGGCATCCATGAGTGACTATTACAGCCGGCGCCCAGAAGGGACTTTTAAAACCGGCATCCATGAGTGACTATTACAGCCACGCCCAGAAGGGACTTTTAAAGACGGCATCCATGAGTGACTATTACAACCGGCATCCATGAGTGACTATTACAGCCGGCGCCCAGAAGGGACTTTTAAAACCGCCATCCATGAGTAACTATTAGAACCGGCGCCCAGAAGGGACTTTTAAAACCGGCATCCATGAGTGACTATTACAGCCGGCGCCCAGAAGGGACTTTTAAAACCGGCATCCATGAGTGACTATTACAACCGGCGCCCAGAAGGGACTTTTAAAGCCAAAGCCCAGAAGGGACTTTTAAAGCCAACGCCCAGAAGGGACTTTTAAAGCCGGCGCCCAGAAGGGACTTTTAAAGCCGGCGCCCAGAAGGGACTTTTAAAGCAGGCGCCCAGAAGGGACTTTTAAAGCCGGCGCCCAGAAAGGAATTTTAAAGCCGGCGCCCAGAAGGGACTTTTAAAGCCGGCGCCCAGAAGGGACTTTTAAAGCCGGCATCTATGAGTGACTTTTAAAGCCAGCGCCCAGAAGGGACTTTTAAAGCCAGCGCCCAGAAGGGACTTTAAAAACCGGCTTCCATGAGTGACTATTACAGCCGGCGCCCAGAAGGGACTTTTAAAACCGGCATCCATGAGTGACTATTACAGCCGGCGCCCAGAAGGGACTTTTAAAGACGGCATCCATGAGTGACTATTACAACCGGCGCCCAGAAGTGACTTTTAAAGCCAGCGCCCAGAAGGGACTTTAAAACCGGCATCCATGAGTGACTATTACAGCCGGCGCCCAGAAGGGACTTTTAAAACCGCCATCCATGAGTAACTATTAGAACCGGCGCCCAGAAGGGACTTTTAAAACCGGCATCCATGAGTGACTATTACAGCCGGCGCCCACAAGGGACTTTTAAAACCGGCATCCATGAGTGACTATTACAACCGGCGCCCAGAAGGGACTTTTAAAGCCAAAGCCCAGAAGGGACTTTTAAAGCCGGCGCCCAGAAGGGACTTTTAAAGTCAGCGCCCAGAAGGGACTTTTAAAGCCGGCGCCCAGAAGGGACTTTTAAAGCCGGCGCCCAGAAGGGACTTTTAAAGCCGGCGCCCAGAAGGGACTTTTAAAGCCGGCGCCCAGAAGGGACTTTTAAAGCCGGCGCCCAGAAGGGACTTTTAAAGCCGGCGCCCAGAAGGGACTTTTAAAGCCGGCATCTATGAGTGACTATTACAGCCAGCGCCCAGAAAGGACTTTTAAAGCCGGCGGCCAGAAGGGACTTTTAAAGCCAGCGCCCAGAAGGGACTTTTAAAGCCAGCGCCCAGAAGGGACTTTAAAAACCGGCATCCATGAGTGACTATTACAGCCGGCGCCCAGAAGGGACTTTTAAAACCGGCATCCATGAGTGACTATTACAGCCGGCGCCCAGAAGGGAGTTTTAAAACCGCCATCCATGAGTAACTATTAGAACTGGCGCCCAGAAGGGACTTTTAAAACCGGCATCCATGAGTGACTATTACAACTGGCGCCCAGAAGTGACTTTTAAAGCCGGCGCCCAGAAGGGACTTTAAAACCGGCATCCATGAGTGACTATTACAGCCGGCGCCCAGGAGGGACTTTTAAAACCGGCATCCATGAGTAACTATTACAACCGGCGCCCAGAAGGGACTTTTAAAACCGGCATCTATGAGTGACTATTACAGCCGGCGCCCAGAAGGGACTTTTAAAGCCGGCGGCCAGAAGGGACTTTTAAAGCCAGCGCCCAGAAGGGACTTTTAAAACCGGCATCCATGAGTGACTATTACAACCGGCGCCCAGAAGGGACTTTTAAAGCCGGCATACATGAGTGACTATTTCAACCGGCGCCCAGAAGGGACTTTTAAAACCGGCATCCATGAGTGACTATTACAGCCGGCGCCCAGAAGGGAGTTTTAAAACCGCCATCCATGAGTAACTATTAGAACTGGCGCCCAGAAGGGACTTTTAAAACCGGCATCCATGAGTGACTATTACAATCGGCGCCCAGAAGGGACTTTTAAAACCGGCATCCATGAGTGACTATTACAGCCGGAGCCCAGGAGGGACTTTTAAAACCGGCATCCATGAGTAACTATTACAACCGGCGCCCAGAAGGGACTTTTAAAACCGGCATCTATGAGTGACTATTACAGTCGGCGCCCAGAAGGGACTTTTAAAGCCGGCGGCCAGAAGGGACTTTTAAAACCGGTATCCATGAGTGGCTATTACAGCCAGCGCCCAGAAGGGACTTTTAAAACCGGCATCCATGAGTGACTATTACAGCCGGCGCCCAGAAGGGACTTTTAAAGCCGGCGGCCAGAAGGGACTTTTAAAACCGGTATCCATGAGTGGCTATTACAGCCAGCGCCCAGAAGGGACTTTTAAAACCGGCATCCATGAGTAACTATTAGAACCGGCGCCCAGAAGGGACTTTTAAAGCCGGCATACATGAGTGACTATTTCAACCGGCGCCCAGAAGGGACTTTTAAAACCGGCATCCATGAGTGACTATTACAGCCGGCGCCCAGAAGGGACTTTTAAAACCGGCATCCATGAGTGACTATTACAACCGGCGCCCAGAAGGGACTTTTCAAGCCGGCATACATGAGTGACTATTTCAACCGGCGCCCAGAAGGGACTTTTAAAACCGGCATCCATGAGTGACTATTACAGCCGGCGCCCAGAAGGGACTTTTAAAACCGCCATCCATGAGTAACTATTAGAACCGGCGCCCAGAAGGGACTTTTAAACCGGCATCCATGAGTGACTATTACAGCCGGCGCCCAGAAGGGACTTTTAAAACCGGCATCCATGAGTGACTATTACAACCGGCGCCCAGAAGGGACTTTTAAAGCCAGCGCCCAGAAGGGACTTTTAAAGCCGGCATCCATGAGTGATTATTACAACCGGCTCCCAGAAGGGACTTTTAAAACCGGCATCCATGAGTGACTATTACAATCGGCGCCCAGAAGGGACTTTTAAAACCGGCATCCATGAGTGACTATTTCAACCGGCGCCCAGAAGGAACTTTTAAAGCCAGCGCCCAGAAGGGACTTTTAAAGCCAGCGACAAGAAGGGACTTTTAAAGCCGGCGGCCAGAAGGGACTTTTAAAGCCAGCGCCCAGAAGGGACTTTTAAAGCCGGCATCCATGAGTGACTATTACAGCCGGCGCCCAGAAGGGACTTTTAAAACCGGCATCCATGAGTGACTATTACAGCCGGCGCCCAGAAGGGACTTTTAAAACCGGCATCCATGAGTGACTATTACAGCCGGCGCCCAGAAGGGACATTTAAAACCGGCATTCATGAGTGACTATTACAGCCGGCGCCCAGAAGGGACTTTTAAAACCGGCATCCATGAGTGACTATTATAGCCGGCGCCCAGAAGGGACTTTTAAAACCGGCATCCATGAGTGACTATTACAGCCGGCGCCCAGAAGGGACTTTTAAAACCGCCATCCATGAGTAACTATTAGAACCGGCGCCCAGAAGGGACTTTTAAAACCGGCATCCATGAGTGACTATTACAGCCGGCGCCCAGAAGGGACTTTTAAAACCGGCATCCATGAGTGACTATTACAACCGGCGCCCAGAAGGGACTTTTAAAGCCAAAGCCCAGAAGGGACTTTTAAAGCCGGCGCCCAGAAGGGACTTTTAAAGTCGGCGCCCAGAAGGGACTTTTAAAGCCGGCGCCCAGAAGGGACATTTAAAGCCAGCGCCCAGAAGGGACTTTTAAAGCCGGCGCCCAGAAGGGACTTTTAAAGCCGGCGCCCAGAAGGGACTTTTAAAGCCGGCGCCCAGAAGGGACTTTTAAAGCCGGCGCCCAGAAGGGACTTTTAAAGCCGGCGCCCAGAAGGGACTTTTAAAGCCGGCGCCCAGAAGGGACTTTTAAAGCCGGCGCCCAGAAGGGACTTTTAAAGCCGGCGCCCAGAAGGGACTTTTAAAGCCGGCGCCCAGAAGGGACTTTTAAAGCCGGCGCCCAGAAGGGACTTTTAAAGCCGGCATCTATGAGTGACTATTACAGCCAGCGCCCAGAAAGGACTTTTAAAGCCGGCGGCCAGAAGGGACTTTTAAAGCCAGCGCCCAGAAGGGACTTTTAAAGCCAGCGCCCAGAAGGGACTTTTAAAGCCAGCGCCCAGAAGGGACTTTAAAAACCGGCATCCATGAGTGACTATTACAGCCGGCGCCCAGAAGGGACTTTTAAAACCGGCATCCATGAGTGACTATTACAGCCCAGAAGGGACTTTTAAAGACGGCATCCATGAGTGACTATTACAACTGGCGCCCAGAAGTGACTTTTAAAGCCGGCGCCCAGAAGGGACTTTAAAACCGGCATCCATGAGTGACTATTACAGCCGGCGCCCAGGAGGGACTTTTAAAACCGGCATCCATGAGTAACTATTACAACCGGCGCCCAGAAGGGACTTTTAAAACCGGCATCTATGAGTGATTATTACAGCCGGCGCCCAGAAGGGACTTTTAAAGCCGGCGGCCAGAAGGGACTTTTAAAGCCAGCGCCCAGAAGGGACTTTTAAAAACGGCATCCATGAGTGACTATTACAACCGGCGCCCAGAAGGGACTTTTAAAGCCGGCATACATGAGTGACTATTTCAACCGGCGCCCAGAAGGGACTTTTAAAACCGGCATCCATGAGTGACTATTACAGCCGGCGCCCAGAAGGGAGTTTTAAAACCGCCATCCATGAGTAACTATTAGAACTGGCGCCCAGAAGGGACTTTTAAAACCGGCATCCATGAGTGACTATTACAATCGGCGCCCAGAAGGGACTTTTAATACCGGCATCCATGAGTGACTATTACAGCCGGAGCCCAGGAGGGACTTTTAAAACCGGCATCCATGAGTAACTATTACAACCGGCGCCCAGAAGGGACTTTTAAAACCGGCATCTATGAGTGACTATTACAGCCGGCGCCCAGAAGGGACTTTTAAAGCCGGCGGCCAGAAGGGACTTTTAAAACCGGTATCCATGAGTGGCTATTACAGCCAGCGCCCAGAAGGGACTTTTAAAACCGGCATCCATGAGTGACTATTACAACCGGCACCCAGAAGGGACTTTTAAAGCCTGCATACATGAGTGACTATTTCAACCGGCGCCCAGAAGGGACTTTTAAAACCGGCATCCATGAGTGACTATTACAGCCGGCGCCCAGAAGGGACTTTTAAAACCGCCATCCATGAGTAACTATTAGAACCGGCGCCCAGAAGGGACTTTTAAAACCGGCATCCATGAGTGACTATTACAGCCGGCGCCCAGAAGGAACTTTTAAAGCCAGCGCCCAGAAGGGACTTTTAAAGCCAGCGACAAGAAGGGACTTTTAAAACCGGCATCCATGAGTGACTATTACAGCCGGCGCCCAGAAGGGACTTTTAAAACCGGCATCCATGAGTGACTATTACAGCCGGCGCCCAAAAGGGACTTTTAAAACCGGCATCCATGAGTGACTATTACAGCCGGCGCCCAGAAGGGACTTTTAAAACCGGCATCCATGAGTGACTATTACAGCCGGCGCCCAGAAGGGACTTTTAAAACCGGCATCCATGAGTGACTATTATAGCCAGCGCCCAGAAGGGACTTTTAAAACCGGCATCCATGAGTGACTATTACAGCCGGCGCCCAGAAGGGACTTTTAAAACCGGCATCCATGAGTGACTATTACAACCGGCGCCCAGAAGGGACTTTTAAAGCCGGCATACATGAGTGACTATTTTAACCGGCGCCCAGAAGGGACTTTTAAAACCGGCATCCATGAGTGACTATTACAGCCGGCGCCCAGAAGGGACTTTTAAAACCGGCATCCATGAGTGACTATTACAGCCGGCGCCCAGAAGGGACTTTTAAAACCGGCATCCATGAGTGACTATTACAGCCGGCGCCCAGAAGGGACTTTTAAAACCGGCATCCATGAGTGACTATTACAGCCGGCGCCCAGAAGGGACTTTTAAAACCGGCATCCATGAGTGACTATTATAGCCGGCGCCCAGAAGGGACTTTTAAAACCGGCATCCATGAGTGACTATTACAGCCGGCGCCCAGAAGGGACTTTTAAAACCGGCATCCATGAGTGACTATTACAACCGGCGCCCAGAAGGGACTTTTAAAGCCGGCATACATGAGTGACTATTTCAACCGCCGCCCAGAAGGGACTTTTAAAACCGGCATCCATGAGTGACTATTACAGCCGGCGCCCAGAAGGGACTTTTAAAACCGCCATCCATGAGTAACTATTAGAACCGGCGCCCAGAAGGGACTTTTAAAACCGGCATCCATGAGTGACTATTACAGCCGGCGCCCAGAAGGGACTTTTAAAACCGGCATCAATGAGTGACTATTACAACCGGCGCCCAGAAGGGACTTTTAAAGCCAAAGCCCAGAAGGGACTTTTAAAGCCGGCGCCCAGAAGGGACTTTTAAAGTCGGCGCCCAGAAGGGACTTTTAAAGCCGGCGCCCAGAAGGGACATTTAAAGCCGGCGCCCAGAAGGGACTTTTAAAGCCGGCGCCCAGAAGGGACTTTTAAAGCCGGCGCCCAGAAGGGACTTTTAAAGCCGGCGCCCAGAAGGGACTTTTAAAGCCGGCGCCCAGAAGGGACTTTTAAAGCCGGCGCCCAGAAGGGACTTTTAAAGCCGGCGCCCAGAAGGGACTTTTAAAGCCGGCGCCCAGAAGGGACTTTTAAAGCCGGCGCCCAGAAGGGACTTTTAAAGCCGGCATCTATGAGTGACTATTACAGCCAGCGCCCAGAAAGGACTTTTAAAGCCGGCGGCCAGAAGGGACTTTTAAAGCCAGCGCCCAGAAGGGACTTTTAAAGCCAGCGCCCAGAAGGGACTTTTAAAACCGGCATCCATGAGTGACTATTACAGCCGGCGCCCAGAAGGGACTTTTAAAACCGGCATCCATGAGTGACTATTACAGCCGGCGCCCAGAAGGGACTTTTAAAACCGGCATCCATGAGTGACTATTACAGCCGGTGCCCAGAAGGGACTTTTAAAGACGGCATCCATGAGTGACTATTACAACTGGTGCCCAGAAGTGACTTTTAAAGCCGGCGCCCAGAAGGGACTTTAAAACCGGCATCCATGAGTGACTATTACAGCCGGCGCCCAGGAGGGACTTTTAAAACCGGCATCCATGAGTAACTATTACAACCGGCGCCCAGAAGGGACTTTTAAAACCGGCATCTATGAGTGACTATTACAGCCGGCGCCCAGAAGGGACTTTTAAAGCCGGCGGCCAGAAGGGACTTTTAAAGCCAGCGCCCAGAAGGGACTTTTAAAACCGGCATCCATAAGTGACTATTACAACCGGCGCCCAGAAGGGACTTTTAAAGCCGGCATACATGAGTGACTATTTCAACCGGCGCCCAGAAGGGACTTTTAAAACCGGCATCCATGAGTGACTATTACAGCCGGCGCCCAGAAGGGAGTTTTAAAACCGCCATCCATGAGTAACTATTAGAACTGGCGCCCAGAAGGGACTTTTAAAACCGGCATCCATGAGTGACTATTACAATCGGCGCCCAGAAGGGACTTTTAAAACCGGCATCCATGAGTGACTATTACAGCCGGCGCCCAGAAGGGACTTTTAAAACCGGCATCCATGAGTGACTATTACAATCGGCGCCCAGAAGGCACTTTTAAAACCGGCATCCATGAGTGACTATTACAGCCGACGCCCAGAAGGGACTTTTAAAGCCGGCGGCCAGAAGGGACTTTTAAAACCGGTATCCATGAGTGGCTATTACAGCCAGCGCCCAGAAGGGACTTTTAAAACCGGCATCCATGAGTGACTATTACAACCGGCACCCAGAAGGGACTTTTAAAGCCGGCATACATGAGTGACTATTTCAACCGGCGCCCAGAAGGGACTTTTAAAACCGGCATCCATGAGTGACTATTACAGCCGGCGCCCAGAAGGGACTTTTAAAACCGCCATCCATGAGTAACTATTAGAACCGGCGCCCAGAAGGGACTTTTAAAACCGGCATCCATGAGTGACTACTACAGCCGGCGCCCAGAAGGGACTTTTAAAATCGGCATCCATGAGTGACTATTACAACCGGCGCCCAGAAGGGACTTTTAAAGCCAGCGCCCAGAAGGGACTTTTAAAGCCGGCATCCATGAGTGATTATTACAACCGGCTCCCAGAAGGGACTTTTAAAACCGGCATCTATGAGTGACTATTTCAACCGGCGCCCAGAAGGGACTTTTAAAACCGGCATCCATGAGTGACTATTACAGCCGGCGCCCAGAAGGGAGTTTTAAAACCGCCATCCATGAGTAACTATTAGAACTGGCGCCCAGAAGGGACTTTTAAAACCGGCATCCATGAGTGACTATTACAATCGGCGCCCAGAAGGGACTTTTAAAACCGGCATCCATGAGTGACTATTACAGCCGGAGCCCAGGAGGGACTTTTAAAACCGGCATCCATGAGTAACTATTACAACCGGCGCCCAGAAGGGACTTTTAAAACCGGCATCTATGAGTGACTATTACAGCCGGCGCCCAGAAGGGACTTTTAAAGCCGGCGGCCAGAAGGGACTTTTAAAACCGGTATCCATGAGTGGCTATTACAGCCAGCGCCCAGAAGGGACTTTTAAAACCGGCATCCATGAGTGACTATTACAACCGGCACCCAGAAGGGACTTTTAAAGCCGGCATACATGAGTGACTATTTCAACCGGCGCCCAGAAGGGACTTTTAAAACCGGCATCCATGAGTGACTATTACAGCCGGCGCCAAGAAGGGACTTTTAAAACCGCCATCCATGAGTAACTATTAGAACCGGCGCCCAGAAGGGACTTTTAAAACCGGCATCCATGAGTGACTATTACAGCCGGCGCCCAGAAGGGACTTTTAAAGCCAGCGCCCAGAAGGGACTTTTAAAGCCGGCATCCATGAGTGATTATTACAACCGGCTCCCAGAAGGGACTTTTAAAACCGGCATCTATGAGTGACTATTTCAACCGGCGCCCAGAAGGGACTTTTAAAACCGGCATCCATGAGTGACTATTACAGCCGGCGCCCAGAAGGGACTTTTAAAACCGCCATCCATGAGTAACTATTAGAACCGGCGCCCAGAAGGGACTTTTAAACCGGCATCCATGAGTGACTATTACAGCCGGCGCCCAGAAGGGACTTTTAAAACCGGCATCCATGAGTGACTATTACAACCGGCGCCCAGAAGGGACTTTTAAAGCCAGCGCCCAGAAGGGACTTTTAAAGCCGGCATCCATGAGTGATTATTACAACCGGCTCCCAGAAGGGACTTTTAAAACCGGCATCCATGAGTGACTATTACAATCGGCGCTCAGAAGGGACTTTTAAAACCGGCATCCATGAGTGACTATTACAACCGGCGCCCAGAAGGGACTTTTAAAGCCAGCGCCCAGAAGGGACTTTTAAAGCCGGCATCCATGAGTGATTATTACAGCCGGCGCCCAGAAGGGACTTTTAAAACCGGCATCCATGAGTGACTATTACAGGCGGCGCCCAGAAGGGACTTTTAAAACCGGCATCCATGAGTGACTATTACAGCCGGCGCCCAGAAGGGACTTTTAAAACCGGCATCCATGAGTGACTATTACAGCCCGCGCCCAGAAGGGACTTTTAAAACCGGCATCCATAAGTGACTATTACAACCGGCGCCCAGAAGGGACTTTTAAAGCCGGCATCCATGAGTGACTATTACAACCGGCGCCCAGAAGTGACTTTTAAAGCCGGCGCCCAGAAGGGACTTTAAAACCGGCATCCATGAGTGACTATTACAGCCGGCGCCCAGGAGGGACTTTTAAAACCGGCATCCATGAGTAACTATTACAACCGGCGCCCAGAAGGGACTTTTAAAGCCGGCATCTATGAGTTACTATTACAGCCGGCGCCCTGAAGGGACTTTTAAAGCCGGCGGCCAGAAGGGACTTTTAAAACCGGTATCCATGAGTGGCTATTACAGCCAGCGCCCAGAAGGGACTTTTGAAACCGGCATCCATGAGTGACTATTACAACCGGCACCCAGAAGGAACTTTTAAAGCCGGCATAAATGAGTGACTATTTCAACCGGCGCCCAGAAGGGACTTTTAAAACCGGCATCCATGAGTGACTATTACAGCCGGCGCCCAGAAGGGACTTTTAAAACCGCCATCCATGAGTAACTATTAGAACCGGCGCCCAGAAGGGACTTTTAAAACCGGCATCCATGAGTGACTATTACAGCCGGCGCCCAGAAGGGACTTTTAAAACCGGCATCCATGAGTGACTATTACAACCGGCGCCCAGAAGGGACTTTTAAAGCCAGCGCCCAGAAGGGACTTTTAAAGCCGGCATCCATGAGTGATTATTACAACCGGCTCCCAGAAGGGACTTTTAAAAACGGCATCCATGAGTGACTATTACAATCGGCGCCCAGAAGGGACTTTTAAAACCGGCATCCATGAGTGACTATTTCAACCGGCGCCCAGAAGGGACTTTTAAAACCAGCGCCCAGAAGGGACTTTTAAAGCCAGCGACAAGAAGGGACTTTTAAAGCCGGCGGCCAGAAGGGACTTTTAAAGCCGGCGGCCAGAAGGGACTTTTAAAACCGGCATCCATGAGTGACTATTTCAACCGGCGCCCAGAAGGGACTTTTAAAGCCAGCGCCCAGAAGGGACTTTTAAAGCCAGCGACAAGAAGGGACTTTTAAAGCCGGCGCCCAGAAGGGACTTTTAAAGCCGGCGCCCAGAAGAGACTTTTAAAGACGGCGCCCAGAAGGGACTTTTAAAGACGGCGCCCAGAAGGGACTTTTAATGCCGGTGCCCAGAAGGGACTTTTAAAGCCGGCGCCCAGAAGGGACTTTTAAAACTGGCGCCCAGAAGGGACTATTAAAACTGGCATCCATGAGTGACTATTACAGCCCGCGCCCAGAAGGGACTTTTAAAACCGGCATCCATGAGTGACTATTACAGCCGGCGCTCAGAAGGGACTTTTAAAACCGGCATCCATGAGTGACTATTACAACCGGCGCCCAGAAGGGACTTTTAAAACCGGCATCCATGAGTGACTATTACAGCCGGCGCCCAGAAGGGACTTTTAAAGCCGGCATCCATGAGTGACTATTACAACCGGCGCCCAGAAGTGACTTTTAAAGCCGGCGCCCAGAAGGGACTTTAAAACCGGCATCCATGAGTGACTATTACAGCCGGCGCCCAGGAGGGACTTTTAAAACCGGCATCTATGAGTGACTATTACAGCCGGCGCCCAGAAGGGACTTTTAAAGCCGGCATACATGAGTGACTATTTCAACCGGCGCCCAGAAGGGACTTTTAAAACCGGCATCCATGAGTGACTATTACAACCGGCGCACAGAAGGGACTTTTAAAGCCGGCATACATGAGTGACTATTTCAACCGGCGCCCAGAAGGGACTTTTAAAACCGGCATCCATGAGTGACTATTACAGCCGGCGCCCAGAAGGGACTTTTAAAACCGCCATCCATGAGTAACTATTAGAACCGGCGCCCAGAAGGGACTTTTAAAACCGGCATCCATGAGTGACTATTACAGCCGGCGCCCAGAAGGGACTTTTAAAACCGGCATCCATGAGTGACTATTACAGCCGGCGCCCAGAAGGGACTTTTAAAACCGGCATCCATGAGTGACTATTACAACCGGCGCCTAGAAGGGACTTTTAAAGCCGGCATCCATAAGTGACTATTACAACCGGCGCCCAGAAGTGACTTTTAAAGCCGGCGCCCAGAGGGGACTTTTAAAACCGGCATCTATGAGTGACTATTACAGCCGGCGCCCAGAAGGGACTTTTAAAGCCGGCGGCCAGAAGGGACTTTTAAAGCCAGCGACCAGAAGGGACTTTTAAAGCCAGCGCCCAGAAGGGACTTTTAAAACCGGCATCCATGAGTGGCTATTACAGCCGGCGCCCAGAAAGGACTTTTAAAACCGGCATCCATGAGTGACTATTACAACCGGCGCCCAGAAGGGACTTTTAAAGCCGGCATACATGAGTGACTATTTCAACCGGCGCCCAGAAGGGACTTTTAAAACCGGCATCCATGAGTGACTATTACAGCCGGCGCCCAGAAGGGACTTTTAAAACCGCCATCCATGAGTAACTATTAGAACCGGCGCCCAGAAGGGACTTTTAAACCGGCATCCATGAGTGACTATTACAGCCGGCGCCCAGAAGGGACTTTTAAAACCGGCATCCATGAGTGACTATTACAACCGGCGCCCAGAAGGGACTTTTAAAGCCAGCGCCCAGAAGGGACTTTTAAAGCCGGCATCCATGAGTGATTATTACAACCGGCTCCCAGAAGGGACTTTTAAAACCGGCATCCATGAGTGACTATTTCAACCGGCGCCCAGAAGGAACTTTTAAAGCCAGCGCCCAGAAGGGACTTTTAAAGCCAGCGACAAGAAGGGACTTTTAAAGCCGGCGGCCAGAAGGGACTTTTAAAGCCAGCGCCCAGAAGGGACTTTTAAAACCGGCATCCATGAGTGACTATTACAGCCGGCGCCCAGAAGGGACTTTTAAAACCGGCATCCATGAGTGACTATTACAGCCGGCGCCCAGAAGGGACTTTTAAAACCGGCATCCATGAGTGACTATTACAGCCGGCGCCCAGAAGGGACTTTTAAAACCGGCATCCATGAGTGACTATTACAGCCGGCGCCCAGAAGGGACTTTTAAAACCGGCATCCATGAGTGACTATTATAGCCGGCGCCCAGAAGGGACTTTTAAAACCGGCATCCATGAGTGACTATTACAACCGGCGCCCAGAAGGGACTTTTAAAGCCGGCATACATGAGTGACTATTTCAACCGGCGCCCAGAAGGGACTTTTAAAACCGGCATCCATGAGTGACTATTACAGCCGGCGCCCAGAAGGGACTTTTAAAACCGCCATCCATGAGTAACTATTAGAACCGGCGCCCAGAAGGGACTTTTAAAACCGGCATCCATGAGTGACTATTACAGCCGGCGCCCAGAAGGGACTTTTAAAACCGGCATCCATGAGTGACTATTACAACCGGCGCCCAGAAGGGACTTTTAAAGCCAGTGCCCAGAAGGGACTTTTAAAGCCGGCATCCATGAGTGATTATTACAACCGGCTCCCAGAAGGGACTTTTAAAACCGGCATCCATGAGTGACTATTTCAACCGGCGCCCAGAAGGAACTTTTAAAGCCAGCGCCCAGAAGGGACTTTTAAAGCCAGCGACAAGAAGGGACTTTTAAAGCCAGCGACAAGAAGGGACTTTTAAAGCCGGCGGCCAGAAGGGACTTTTAAAGCCAGCGCCCAGAAGGGACTTTTAAAACCGGCATCCATGAGTGACTATTACAGCCGGCGCCCAGAAGGGACTTTTAAAACCGGCATCCATGAGTGACTATTACAGCCGGCGCCCAGAAGGGACTTTTAAAACCGGCATCCATGAGTGACTATTACAGCCGGCGCCCAGAAGGGACTTTTAAAACCGGCATCCATGAGTGACTATTACAGCCGGCGCCCAGAAGGGACTTTTAAAACCGGCATCCATGAGTGACTATTATAGCCGGCGCCCAGAAGGGACTTTTAAAACCGGCATCCATGAGTGACTATTACAGCCGGCGCCCAGAAGGGACTTTTAAAACCGGCATCCATGAGTGACTATTACAACCGGCGCCCAGAAGGGACTTTTAAAGCCGGCATACATGAGTGACTATTTCAACCGGCGCCCAGAAGGGACTTTTAAAACCGGCATCCATGAGTGACTATTACAGCCGGCGCCCAGAAGGGACTTTTAAAACCGCCATCCATGAGTAACTATTAGAACCGGCGCCCAGAAGGGACTTTTAAAACCGGCATCCATGAGTGACTATTACAGCCGGCGCCCAGAAGGGACTTTTAAAACCGGCATCCATGAGTGACTATTACAACCGGCGCCCAGAAGGGACTTTTAAAACCGGCATCCATGAGTGACTATTACAGCCGGCGCCCAGAAGGGACTTTTAAAACCGGCATCCATGAGTGACTATTACAACCGGCGCCCAGAAGGGACTTTTAAAGCCGGTATCCATAAGTGACTATTACAACCGGCGCCCAGAAGTGACTTTTAAAGCCGGCGCCCAGAAGGGACTTTAAAACCGGCATCCATGAGTGACTATTACAGCCGGCGCCCAGGAGGGACTTTTAAAACCGGCATCTATGAGTGACTATTACAGCCGGCGCCCAGAAGGGACTTTTAAAGCCGGCGGCCAGAAGGGACTTTTAAAGCCAGCGCCCAGAAGGGACTTTTAAAACCGGCATCCATGAGTGGCTATTACAGCCGGCGCCCAGAAAGGACTTTTAAAACCGGCATCCATGAGTGACTATTACAACCGGCGCCCAGAAGGGACTTTTAAAGCCGGCATACATGAGTGACTATTTCAACCGGCGCCCAGAAGGGACTTTTAAAACCGGCATCCATGAGTGACTATTACAGCCGGCGCCCAGAAGGGACTTTTAAAACCGCCATCCATGAGTAACTATTAGAACCGGCGCCCAGAAGGGACTTTTAAACCGGCATCCATGAGTGACTATTACAGCCGGCGCCCAGAAGGGACTTTTAAAACCGGCATCCATGAGTGACTATTACAACCGGCGCCCAGAAGGGACTTTTAAAGCCAGCGCCCAGAAGGGACTTTTAAAGCCGGCATCCATGAGTGATTATTACAACCGGCTCCCAGAAGGGACTTTTAAAACCGGCATCCATGAGTGACTATTTCAACCGGCGCCCAGAAGGAACTTTTAAAGCCAGCGCCCAGAAGGGACTTTTAAAGCCAGCGACAAGAAGGGACTTTTAAAGCCGGCGGCCAGAAGGGACTTTTAAAGCCAGCGCCCAGAAGGGACTTTTAAAACCGGCATCCATGAGTGACTATTACAGCCGGTGCCCAGAAGGGACTTTTAAAACCGGCATCCATGAGTGACTATTACAGCCGGCGCCCAGAAGGGACTTTTAAAACCGGCATCCATGAGTGACTATTACAGCCGGCGCCCAGAAGGGACTTTTAAAACCGGCATCCATGAGTGACTATTACAGCCGGCGCCCAGAAGGGACTTTTAAAACCGGCATCCATGAGTGACTATTATAGCCGGCGCCCAGAAGGGACTTTTAAAACCGGCATCCATGAGTGACTATTACAACCGGCGCCCAGAAGGGACTTTTAAAGCCGGCATACATGAGTGACTATTTCAACCGGCGCCCAGAAGGGACTTTTAAAACCGGCATCCATGAGTGACTATTACAGCCGGCGCCCAGAAGGGACTTTTAAAACCGCCATCCATGAGTAACTATTAGAACCGGCGCCCAGAAGGGACTTTTAAAACCGGCATCCATGAGTGACTATTACAGCCGGCGCCCAGAAGGGACTTTTAAAACCGGCATCCATGAGTGACTATTACAACCGGCGCCCAGAAGGGACTTTTAAAGCCAGTGCCCAGAAGGGACTTTTAAAGCCGGCATCCATGAGTGATTATTACAACCGGCTCCCAGAAGGGACTTTTAAAACCGGCATCCATGAGTGACTATTTCAACCGGCGCCCAGAAGGAACTTTTAAAGCCAGCGCCCAGAAGGGACTTTTAAAGCCAGCGACAAGAAGGGACTTTTAAAGCCGGCGGCCAGAAGGGACTTTTAAAGCCAGCGCCCAGAAGGGACTTTTAAAACCGGCATCCATGAGTGACTATTACAGCCGGCGCCCAGAAGGGACTTTTAAAACCGGCATCCATGAGTGACTATTACAGCCGGCGCCCAGAAGGGACTTTTAAAACCGGCATCCATGAGTGACTATTACAGCCGGCGCCCAGAAGGGACTTTTAAAACCGGCATCCATGAGTGACTATTACAGCCGGCGCCCAGAAGGGACTTTTAAAACCGGCATCCATGAGTGACTATTACAGCCGGCGCCCAGAAGGGACTTTTAAAACCGGCATCCATGAGTGACTATTACAGCCGGCGCCCAGAAGGGACTTTTAAAACCGGCATCCATGAGTGACTATTACAACCGGCGCCCAGAAGGGACTTTTAAAACCGGCATCCATGAGTGACTATTACAGCCGGCGCCCAGAAGGGACTTTTAAAACCGGCATCCATGAGTGACTATTACAACCGGCGCCCAGAAGGGACTTTTAAAGCCGGTATCCATAAGTGACTATTACAACCGGCGCCCAGAAGTGACTTTTAAAGCCGGCGCCCAGAAGGGACTTTAAAACCGGCATCCATGAGTGACTATTACAGCCGGCGCCCAGGAGGGACTTTTAAAACCGGCATCTATGAGTGACTATTACAGCCGGCGCCCAGAAGGGACTTTTAAAGCCGGCGGCCAGAAGGGACTTTTAAAGCCAGCGCCCAGAAGGGACTTTTAAAACCGGCATCCATGAGTGGCTATTACAGCCGGCGCCCAGAAAGGACTTTTAAAACCGGCATCCATGAGTGACTATTACAACCGGCGCCCAGAAGGGACTTTTAAAGCCGGCATACATGAGTGACTATTTCAACCGGCGCCCAGAAGGGACTTTTAAAACCGGCATCCATGAGTGACTATTACAGCCGGCGCCCAGAAGGGACTTTTAAAACCGCCATCCATGAGTAACTATTAGAACCGGCGCCCAGAAGGGACTTTTAAACCGGCATCCATGAGTGACTATTACAGCCGGCGCCCAGAAGGGACTTTTAAAACCGGCATCCATGAGTGACTATTACAACCGGCGCCCAGAAGGGACTTTTAAAGCCAGCGCCCAGAAGGGACTTTTAAAGCCGGCATCCATGAGTGATTATTACAACCGGCTCCCAGAAGGGACTTTTAAAACCGGCATCCATGAGTGACTATTACAATCGGCGCCCAGAAGGGACTTTTAAAACCGGCATCCATGAGTGACTATTTCAACCGGCGCCCAGAAGGAACTTTTAAAGCCAGCGCCCAGAAGGGACTTTTAAAGCCAGCGACAAGAAGGGACTTTTAAAGCCGGCGGCCAGAAGGGACTTTTAAAGCCGGCGGCCAGAAGGGACTTTTAAAGCCAGCGCCCAGAAGGGACTTTTAAAACCGGCATCCATGAGTGACTATTACAGCCGGCGCCCAGAAGGGACTTTTAAAACCGGCATCCATGAGTGACTATTACAGCCGGCGCCCAGAAGGGACTTTTAAAACCGGCATCCATGAGTGACTATTACAGCCGGCGCCCAGAAGGGACTTTTAAAACCGGCATCCATGAGTGACTATTACAGCCGGCGCCCAGAAGGGACTTTTAAAACCGGCATCCATGAGTGACTATTATAGCCGGCGCCCAGAAGGGACTTTTAAAACCGGCATCCATGAGTGACTATTACAGCCGGCGCCCAGAAGGGACTTTTAAAACCGGCATCCATGAGTGACTATTACAACCGGCGCCCAGAAGGGACTTTTAAAGCCGGCATACATGAGTGACTATTTCAACCGGCGCCCAGAAGGGACTTTTAAAACCGGCATCCATGAGTGACTATTACAGCCGGCGCCCAGAAGGGACTTTTAAAACCGCCATCCATGAGTAACTATTAGAACCGGCGCCCAGAAGGGACTTTTAAAACCGGCATCCATGAGTGACTATTACAGCCGGCGCCCAGAAGGGACTTTTAAAACCGGCATCCATGAGTGACTATTACAGCCGGCGCCCAGAAGGGACTTTTAAAACCGGCATCCATGAGTGACTATTACAACCGGCGCCCAGAAGTGACTTTTAAAGCCGGCGCCCAGAAGGGACTTTAAAACCGGCATCCATGAGTGACTATTACAGCCGGCGCCCAGGAGGGACTTTTAAAACCGGCATCTATGAGTGACTATTACAGCCGGCGCCCAGAAGGGACTTTTAAAGCCGGCGGCCAGAAGGGACTTTTAAAGCCAGCGCTCAGAAGGGACTTTTAAAACCGGCATCCATGAGTGGCTATTACAGCCGGCGCCCAGAAAGGACTTTTAAAACCGGCATCCATGAGTGACTATTTCAACCGGCGCCCAGAAGGAACTTTTAAAGCCAGCGCCCAGAAGGGACTTTTAAAGCCAGCGACAAGAAGGGACTTTTAAAGCCGGCGGCCAGAAGGGACTTTTAAAGCCGGCGGCCAGAAGGGACTTTTAAAGCCAGCGCCCAGAAGGGACTTTTAAAACCGGCATCCATGAGTGACTATTACAGCCGGCGCCCAGAAGGGACTTTTAAAACCGGCATCCATGAGTGACTATTACAGCCGGCGCCCAGAAGGGACTTTTAAAACCGGCATCCATGAGTGACTATTACAGCCGGCGCCCAGAAGGGACTTTTAAAACCGGCATCCATGAGTGACTATTACAGCCGGCGCCCAGAAGGGACTTTTAAAACCGGCATCCATGAGTGACTATTATAGCCGGCGCCCAGAAGGGACTTTTAAAACCGGCATCCATGAGTGACTATTACAGCCGGCGCCCAGAAGGGACTTTTAAAACCGGCATCCATGAGTGACTATTACAACCGGCGCCCAGAAGGGACTTTTAAAGCCGGCATACATGAGTGACTATTTCAACCGGCGCCCAGAAGGGACTTTTAAAACCGGCATCCATGAGTGACTATTACAGCCGGCGCCCAGAAGGGACTTTTAAAACCGCCATCCATGAGTAACTATTAGAACCGGCGCCCAGAAGGGACTTTTAAAACCGGCATCCATGAGTGACTATTACAGCCGGCGCCCAGAAGGGACTTTTAAAACCGGCATCCATGAGTGACTATTACAGCCGGCGCCCAGAAGGGACTTTTAAAACCGGCATCCATGAGTGACTATTACAACCGGCGCCCAGAAGTGACTTTTAAAGCCGGCGCCCAGAAGGGACTTTAAAACCGGCATCCATGAGTGACTATTACAGCCGGCGCCCAGGAGGGACTTTTAAAACCGGCATCTATGAGTGACTATTACAGCCGGCGCCCAGAAGGGACTTTTAAAGCCGGCGGCCAGAAGGGACTTTTAAAGCCAGCGCTCAGAAGGGACTTTTAAAACCGGCATCCATGAGTGGCTATTACAGCCGGCGCCCAGAAAGGACTTTTAAAACCGGCATCCATGAGTGACTATTACAACCGGCGCCCAGAAGGGACTTTTAAAGCCGGCATACATGAGTGACTATTTCAACCGGCGCCCAGAAGGGACTTTTAAAACCGGCATCCATGAGTGACTATTACAGCCGGCGCCCAGAAGGGACTTTTAAAACCGCCATCCATGAGTAACTATTAGAACCGGCGCCCAGAAGGGACTTTTAAACCGGCATCCATGAGTGACTATTACAGCCGGCGCCCAGAAGGGACTTTTAAAACCGGCATCCATGAGTGACTATTACATCCGGCGCCCAGAAGGGACTTTTAAAGCCAGCGCCCAGAAGGGACTTTTAAAGCCGGCATCCATGAGTGATTATTACAACCGGCTCCCAGAAGGGACTTTTAAAACCGGCATCCATGAGTGACTATTACAATCGGCGCCCAGAAGGGACTTTTAAAACCGGCATCCATGAGTGACTATTTCAACCGGCGCCGAGAAGGAACTTTTAAAGCCAGCGCCCAGAAGGGACTTTTAAAGCCAGCGACAAGAAGGGACTTTTAAAGCCGGCGGCCAGAAGGGACTTTTAAAGCCAGCGCCCAGAAGGGACTTTTAAAGCCGGCATCCATGAGTGACTATTACAGCCGGCGCCCAGAAGGGACTTTTAAAACCGGCATCCATGAGTGACTATTACAGCCGGCGCCCAGAAGGGACTTTTAAAACCGGCATCCATGAGTGACTATTACAGCCGGCGCCCAGAAGGGACTTTTAAAACCGGCATCCATGAGTGACTATTACAGCCGGCGCCCAGAAGGGACTTTTAAAACCGGCATCCATGAGTGACTATTATAGACGGCGCCCAGAAGGGACTTTTAAAACCGGCATCCATGAGTGACTATTACAGCCGGCGCCCAGAAGGGACTTTTAAAACCGCCATCCATGAGTAACTATTAGAACCGGCGCCCAGAAGGGACTTTTAAAACCGGCATCCATGAGTGACTATTACAGCCGGCGCCCAGAAGGGACTTTTAAAACCGGCATCCATGAGTGACTATTACAACCGGCGCCCAGAAGGGACTTTTAAAGCCAAAGCCCAGAAGGGACTTTTAAAGCCGGCGCCCAGAAGGGACTTTTAAAGTCGGCGCCCAGAAGGGACTTTTAAAGCCGGCGCCCAGAAGGGACATTTAAAGCCAGCGCCCAGAAGGGACTTTTAAAGCCGGCGCCCAGAAGGGACTTTTAAAGCCGGCGCCCAGAAGGGACTTTTAAAGCCGGCGCCCAGAAGGGACTTTTAAAGCCGGCGCCTAGAAGGGACTTTTAAAGCCGGCGCCCAGAAGGGACTTTTAAAGCCGGCGCCCAGAAGGGACTTTTAAAGCCGGCGCCCAGAAGGGACTTTTAAAGCCGGCGCCCAGAAGGGACTTTTAAAGCCGGCGTCTATGAGTGACTATTACAGCCAGCGCCCAGAAAGGACTTTTAAAGCCGGCGGCCAGAAGGGACTTTTAAAGCCAGCGCCCAGAAGGGACTTTTAAAGCCAGCGCCCAGAAGGGACTTTTAAAGCCAGCGCCCAGAAGGGACTTTAAAAACCGGCATCCATGAGTGACTATTACAGCCGGCGCCCAGAAGGGACTTTTAAAACCGGCATCCATGAGTGACTATTACAGCCGGCGCCCAGAAGGGACTTTTAAAGACGGCATCCATGAGTGACTATTACAACTGGCGCCCAGAAGTGACTTTTAAAGCCGGCGCCCAGAAGGGACTTTAAAACCGGCATCCATCAGTGACTATTACAGCCGGCGCCCAGGAGGGACTTTTAAAACCGGCATCCATGAGTAACTATTACAACCGGCGCCCAGAAGGGACTTTTAAAACCGGCATCTATGAGTGACTATTACAGCCGGCGCCCAGAAGGGACTTTTAAAGCCGGCGGCCAGAAGGGACTTTTAAAGCCAGCGCCCAGAAGGGACTTTTAAAACCGGCATCCATGAGTGACTATTACAACCGGCGCCCAGAAGGGACTTTTAAAGCCGGCATACATGAGTGACTATTTCAACCGGCGCCCAGAAGGGACTTTTAAAACCGGCATCCATGAGTGACTATTACAGCCGGCGCCCAGAAGGGAGTTTTAAAACCGCCATCCATGAGTAACTATTAGAACTGGCGCCCAGAAGGGACTTTTAAAACCGGCATCCATGAGTGACTATTACAATCGGCGCCCAGAAGGGACTTTTAAAACCGGCATCCATGAGTGACTATTACAGCCGGAGCCCAGGAGGGACTTTTAAAACCGGCATCCATGAGTAACTATTACAACCGGCGCCCAGAAGGGACTTTTAAAACCGGCATCTATGAGTGACTATTACAGCCGGCGCCCAGAAGGGACTTTTAAAGCCGGCGGCCAGAAGGGACTTTTAAAACCGGTATCCATGAGTGGCTATTACAGCCAGCGCCCAGAAGGGACTTTTAAAACCGGCATCCATGAGTGACTATTACAACCGGCACCCAGAAGGGACTTTTAAAGCCGGCATACATGAGTGACTATTTCAACCGGCGCCCAGAAGGGACTTTTAAAACCGGCATCCATGAGTGACTATTACAGCCGGCGCCCAGAAGGGACTTTTAAAACCGCCATCCATGAGTAACTATTAGAACCGGCGCCCAGAAGGGACTTTTAAAACCGGCATCCATGAGTGACTATTACAGCCGGCGCCCAGAAGGGACTTTTAAAACCGGCATCCATGAGTGACTATTACAACCGGCGCCCAGAAGGGACTTTTAAAGCCAGCGCCCAGAAGGGACTTTTAAAGCCGGCATCCATGAGTGATTATTACAACCGGCTCCCAGAAGGGACTTTTAAAACCGGCATCCATGAGTGACTATTTCAACCGGCGCCCAGAAGGGACTTTTAAAACCGGCATCCATGAGTGACTATTACAGCCGGCGCCCAGAAGGGACTTTTAAAACCGCCATCCATGAGTAACTATTAGAACCGGCGCCCAGAAGGGACTTTTAAACCGGCATCCATGAGTGACTATTACAGCCGGCGCCCAGAAGGGACTTTTAAAACCGGCATCCATGAGTGACTATTACAACCGGCGCCCAGAAGGGACTTTTAAAGCCAGCGCCCAGAAGGGACTTTTAAAGCCGGCATCCATGAGTGATTATTACAACCGGCTCCCAGAAGGGACTTTTAAAACCGGCATCCATGAGTGACTATTACAATCGGCGCCCAGAAGGGACTTTTAAAATCGGCATCCATGAGCGACTATTTCAACCGGCGCCCAGAAGGAACTTTTAAAGCCAGCGCCCAGAAGGGACTTTTAAAGCCAGCGACAAGAAGGGACTTTTAAAGCCGGCGGCCAGAAGGGACTTTTAAAGCCAGCGCCCAGAAGGGACTTTTAAAACCGGCATCCATGAGTGACTATTACAGCCGGCGCCCAGAAGGGACTTTTAAAACCGGCATCCATGAGTGACTATTACAGCCGGCGCCCAGAAGGGACTTTTAAAACCGGCATCCATGAGTGACTATTACAGCCGGCGCCCAGAAGGGACTTTTAAAACCGGCATCCATGAGTGACTATTACAGCCGGCGCCCAGAAGGGACTTTTAAAACCGGCATCCATGAGTGACTATTATAGCCGGCGCCCAGAAGGGACTTTTAAAACCGGCATCCATGAGTGACTATTACAGCCGGCGCCCAGAAGGGACTTTTAAAACCGGCATCCATGAGTGACTATTACAACCGGCGCCCAGAAGGGACTTTTAAAGCCGGCATACATGAGTGACTATTTCAACCGGCGCCCAGAAGGGACTTTTAAAACCGGCATCCATGAGTGACTATTACAGCCGGCGCCCAGAAGGGACTTTTAAAACCGGCATCCATGAGTGACTATTACAGCCGGCGCCCAGAAGGGACTTTTAAAACCGGCATCCATGAGTGACTATTACAGCCGGCGCCCAGAAGGGACTTTTAAAACCGGCATCCATGAGTGACTATTACAGCCGGCGCCCAGAAGGGACTTTTAAAACCGGCATCCATGAGTGACTATTACAACCGGCGCCCAGAAGGGACTTTTAAAGCCGGCATACATCAGTGACTATTTCAACCGCCGCCCAGAAGGGACTTTTAAAACCGGCATCCATGAGTGACTATTACAGCCGGCGCCCAGAAGGGACTTTTAAAACCGCCATCCATGAGTAACTATTAGAACCGGCGCCCAGAAGGGACTTTTAAAACCGGCATCCATGAGTGACTATTACAGCCGGCGCCCAGAAGGGACTTTTAAAACCGGCATCCATGAGTGACTATTACAACCGGCGCCCAGAAGGGACTTTTAAAGCCAAAGCCCAGAAGGGACTTTTAAAGCCGGCGCCCAGAAGGGACTTTTAAAGTCGGCGCCCAGAAGGGACTTTTAAAGCCGGCGCCCAGAAGGGACATTTAAAGCCGGCGCCCAGAAGGGACTTTTAAAGCCGGCGCCCAGAAGGGACTTTTAAAGCCGGCGCCCAGAAGGGACTTTTAAAGCCGGCGCCCAGAAGGGACTTTTAAAGCCGGCGCCCAGAAGGGACTTTTAAAGCCGGCGCCCAGAAGGGACTTTTAAAGCCGGCGCCCAGAAGGGACTTTTAAAGCCGGCATCTATGAGTGACTATTACAGCCAGCGCCCAGAAAGGACTTTTAAAGCCGGCGGCCAGAAGGGACTTTTAAAGCCAGCGCCCAGAAGGGACTTTTAAAGCCAGCGCCCAGAAGGGACTTTAAAAACCGGCATCCATGAGTGACTATTACAGCCGGCGCCCAGAAGGGACTTTTAAAACCGGCATCCATGAGTGACTATTACAGCCGGTGCCCAGAAGGGACTTTTAAAGACGGCATCCATGAGTGACTATTACAACTGGCGCCCAGAAGTGACTTTTAAAGCCGGCGCCCAGAAGGGACTTTAAAACCGGCATCCATGAGTGACTATTACAGCCGGCGCCCAGGAGGGACTTTTAAAACCGGCATCCATGAGTAACTATTACAACCGGCGCCCAGAAGGGACTTTTAAAACCGGCATCTATGAGTGACTATTACAGCCGGCGCCCAGAAGGGACTTTTAAAGCCGGCGGCCAGAAGGGACTTTTAAAGCCAGCGCCCAGAAGGGACTTTTAAAACCGGCATCCATGAATGACTATTACAACCGGCGCCCAGAAGGGACTTTTAAAGCCGGCATACATGAGTGACTATTTCAACCGGCGCCCAGAAGGGACTTTTAAAACCGGCATCCATGAGTGACTATTACAGCCGGCGCCCAGAAGGGAGTTTTAAAACCGCCATCCATGAGTAACTATTAGAACTGGCGCCCAGAAGGGACTTTTAAAACCGGCATCCATGAGTGACTATTACAATCGGCGCCCAGAAGGGACTTTTATAACCGGCATCCATGAGTGACTATTACAGCCGGAGCCCAGGAGGGACTTTTAAAACCGGCATCCATGAGTAACTATTACAACCGGCGCCCAGAAGGGACTTTTAAAACCGGCATCTATGAGTGACTATTACAGCCGGCGCCCAGAAGGGACTTTTAAAGCCGGCGGCCAGAAGGGACTTTTAAAACCGGTATCCATGAGTGGCTATTACAGCCAGCGCCCAGAAGGGACTTTTAAAACCGGCATCCATGAGTGACTATTACAACCGGCACCCAGAAGGGACTTTTAAAGCCGGCATACATGAGTGACTATTTCAACCGGCGCCCAGAAGGGACTTTTAAAACCGGCATCCATGAGTGACTATTACAGCCGGCGCCCAGAAGGGACTTTTAAAACCGCCATCCATGAGTAACTATTAGAACCGGCGCCCAGAAGGGACTTTTAAAACCGGCATCCATGAGTGACTATTACAGCCGGCGCCCAGAAGGGACTTTTAAAACCGGCATCCATGAGTGACTATTACAACCGGCGCCCAGAAGGGACTTTTAAAGCCAGCGCCCAGAAGGGACTTTTAAAGCCGGCATCCATGAGTGATTATTACAACCGGCTCCCAGAAGGGACTTTTAAAACCGGCATCTATGAGTGACTATTTCAACCGGCGCCCAGAAGGGACTTTTAAAACCGGCATCCATGAGTGACTATTACAGCCGGCGCCCAGAAGGGACTTTTAAAACCGCCATCCATGAGTAACTATTAGAACCGGCGCCCAGAAGGGACTTTTAAACCGGCATCCATGAGTGACTATTACAGCCGGCGCCCAGAAGGGACTTTTAAAACCGGCATCCATGAGTGACTATTACAACCGGCGCCCAGAAGGGACTTTTAAAGCCAGCGCCCAGAAGGGACTTTTAAAGCCGGCATCCATGAGTGATTATTACAACCGGCTCCCAGAAGGGACTTTTAAAACCGGCATCCATGAGTGACTATTACAATCGGCGCCCAGAAGGGACTTTTAAAACCGGCATCCATGAGTGACTATTACAACCGGCGCCCAGAAGGGACTTTTAAAGCCAGCGCCCAGAAGGGACTTTTAAAGCCGGCATCCATGAGTGATTATTACAGCCGGCGCCCAGAAGGGACTTTTAAAACCGGCATCCATGAGTGACTATTACAGGCGGCGCCCAGAAGGGACTTTTAAAACCGGCATCCATGAGTGACTATTACAGCCGGCGCCCAGAAGGGACTTTTAAAACCGGCATCCATGAGTGACTATTACAGCCCGCGCCCAGAAGGGACTTTTAAAACCGGCATCCATAAGTGACTATTACAACCGGCGCCCAGAAGGGACTTTTAAAGCCGGCATCCATGAGTGACTATTACAACCGGCGCCCAGAAGTGACTTTTAAAGCCGGCGCCCAGAAGGGACTTTAAAACCGGCATCCATGAGTGACTATTACAGCCGGCGCCCAGGAGGGACTTTTAAAACCGGCATCCATGAGTAACTATTACAACCGGCGCCCAGAAGGGACTTTTAAAGCCGGCATCTATGAGTTACTATTACAGCCGGCGCCCAGAAGGGACTTTTAAAGCCGGCGGCCAGAAGGGACTTTTAAAACCGGTATCCATGAGTGGCTATTACAGCCAGCGCCCAGAAGGGACTTTTGAAACCGGCATCCATGAGTGACTATTACAACCGGCACCCAGAAGGAACTTTTAAAGCCGGCATAAATGAGTGACTATTTCAACCGGCGCCCAGAAGGGACTTTTAAAACCGGCATCCATGAGTGACTATTACAGCCGGCGCCCAGAAGGGACTTTTAAAACCGCCATCCATGAGTAACTATTAGAACCGGCGCCCAGAAGGGACTTTTAAAACCGGCATCCATGAGTGACTATTACAGCCGGCGCCCAGAAGGGACTTTTAAAACCGGCATCCATGAGTGACTATTACAACCGGCGCCCAGAAGGGACTTTTAAAGCCAGCGCCCAGAAGGGACTTTTAAAGCCGGCATCCATGAGTGACTATTACAATCGGCGCCCAGAAGGGACTTTTAAAACCGGCATCCATGAGTGACTATTTCAACCGGCGCCCAGAAGGGACTTTTAAAACCAGCGCCCAGAAGGGACTTTTAAAGCCAGCGACAAGAAGGGACTTTTAAAGCCGGCGGCCAGAAGGGACTTTTAAAGCCGGCGGCCAGAAGGGACTTTTAAAACCGGCATCCATGAGTGACTATTTCAACCGGCGCCCAGAAGGGACTTTTAAAGCCAGCGCCCAGAAGGGACTTTTAAAGCCAGCGACAAGAAGGGACTTTTAAAGCCGGCGCCCAGAAGGGACTTTTAAAGCCGGCGCCCAGAAGAGACTTTTAAAGACGGCGCCCAGAAGGGACTTTTAAAGACGGCGCCCAGAAGGGACTTTTAATGCCGGCGCCCAGAAGGGACTTTTAAAGCCGGCGCCCAGAAGGGACTTTTAAAACTGGCGCCCAGAAGGGACTATTAAACCTGGCATCCATGAGTGACTATTACAGCCCGCGCCCAGAAGGGACTTTTAAAACCGGCATCCATGAGTGACTATTACAGCCGGCGCTCAGAAGGGACTTTTAAAACCGGCATCCATGAGTGACTATTACAACCGGCGCCCAGAAGGGACTTTTAAAACCGGCATCCATGAGTGACTATTACAGCCGGCGCCCAGAAGGGACTTTTAAAGCCGGCATCCATGAGTGACTATTACAACCGGCGCCCAGAAGTGACTTTTAAAGCCGGCGCCCAGAAGGGACTTTAAAACCGGCATCCATGAGTGACTATTACAGCCGGCGCCCAGGAGGGACTTTTAAAACCGGCATCCATGAGTGACTATTACAACCGGCGGCCAGAAGGGACTTTTAAAACCGGCATCCATGAGTGACTATTACAGCCGGCGCCCAGAAGGGACTTTTAAAACCGGCATCCATGAGTGACTGTTACAGCCGGCGCCCAGAAGGGACTTTTAAAACCGGCATCCATGAGTGACTATTACAGCCGGCGCCCAGAAGGGACTTTTAAAGCCGGCATCCATGAGTGACTATTACAGCCGGTGACCAGAAGTGACTTTTAAAGCCGGCGCCCAGAAGGGACTTTTAAAACCGGCATCCATGAGTGACTATTACAGCCGGCGCCCAGAAGGGACTTTTAAAACCGGCATCCATGAGTGACTATTACAGCCGGCGCCCAGAAGGGACTTTTAAAACCGGCATCCATGAGTGACTATTACAGCCGGCGCCCAGAAGGGACTTTTAAAACCGGCATCCATGAGTGACTATTATAGCCGGCGCCCAGAAGGGACTTTTAAAACCGGCATCCATGAGTGACTATTACAGCCGGCGCCCAGAAGGGACTTTTAAAACCGGCATCCATGAGTGACTATTACAACCGGCGCCCAGAAGGGACTTTTAAAGCCGGCATACATGAGTGACTATTTCAACCGGCGCCCAGAAGGGACTTTTAAAACCGGCATCCATGAGTGACTATTACAGCCGGCGCCCAGAAGGGACTTTTAAAACCGGCATCCATGAGTGACTATTACAGCCGGCGCCCAGAAGGGACTTTTAAAACCGGCATCCATGAGTGACTATTACAGCCGGCGCCCAGAAGGGACTTTTAAAACCGGCATCCATGAGTGACTATTACAGCCGGCGCCCAGAAGGGACTTTTAAAACCGGCATCCATGAGTGACTATTACAACCGGCGCCCAGAAGGGACTTTTAAAGCCGGCATACATCAGTGACTATTTCAACCGCCGCCCAGAAGGGACTTTTAAAACCGGCATCCATGAGTGACTATTACAGCCGGCGCCCAGAAGGGACTTTTAAAACCGCCATCCATGAGTAACTATTAGAACCGGCGCCCAGAAGGGACTTTTAAAACCGGCATCCATGAGTGACTATTACAGCCGGCGCCCAGAAGGGACTTTTAAAACCGGCATCCATGAGTGACTATTACAACCGGCGCCCAGAAGGGACTTTTAAAGCCAAAGCCCAGAAGGGACTTTTAAAGCCGGCGCCCAGAAGGGACTTTTAAAGTCGGCGCCCAGAAGGGACTTTTAAAGCCGGCGCCCAGAAGGGACATTTAAAGCCGGCGCCCAGAAGGGACTTTTAAAGCCGGCGCCCAGAAGGGACTTTTAAAGCCGGCGCCCAGAAGGGACTTTTAAAGCCGGCGCCCAGAAGGGACTTTTAAAGCCGGCGCCCAGAAGGGACTTTTAAAGCCGGCGCCCAGAAGGGACTTTTAAAGCCGGCGCCCAGAAGGGACTTTTAAAGCCGGCATCTATGAGTGACTATTACAGCCAGCGCCCAGAAAGGACTTTTAAAGCCGGCGGCCAGAAGGGACTTTTAAAGCCAGCGCCCAGAAGGGACTTTTAAAGCCAGCGCCCAGAAGGGACTTTAAAAACCGGCATCCATGAGTGACTATTACAGCCGGCGCCCAGAAGGGACTTTTAAAACCGGCATCCATGAGTGACTATTACAGCCGGTGCCCAGAAGGGACTTTTAAAGACGGCATCCATGAGTGACTATTACAACTGGCGCCCAGAAGTGACTTTTAAAGCCGGCGCCCAGAAGGGACTTTTAAAACCGGCATCCATGAGTAACTATTACAACCGGCGCCCAGAAGGGACTTTTAAAACCGGCATCTATGAGTGACTATTACAGCCGGCGCCCAGAAGGGACTTTTAAAGCCGGCGGCCAGAAGGGACTTTTAAAGCCAGCGCCCAGAAGGGACTTTTAAAACCGGCATCCATGAATGACTATTACAACCGGCGCCCAGAAGGGACTTTTAAAGCCGGCATACATGAGTGACTATTTCAACCGGCGCCCAGAAGGGACTTTTAAAACCGGCATCCATGAGTGACTATTACAGCCGGCGCCCAGAAGGGAGCTTTAAAACCGCCATCCATGAGTAACTATTAGAACTGGCGCCCAGAAGGGACTTTTAAAACCGGCATCCATGAGTGACTATTACAGCCGGCGCCCAGAAGGGACTTTTAAAACCGGCATCCATGAGTGACTATTACAGCCGGCGCCCAGAAGGGACTTTTAAAACCGGCATCCATGAGTGACTATTACAGCCGGCGCCCAGAAGGGACTTTTAAAACCGGCATCCATGAGTGACTATTATAGCCGGCGCCCAGAAGGGACTTTTAAAACCGGCATCCATGAGTGACTATTACAACCGGCGCCCAGAAGGGACTTTTAAAGCCGGCATACATGAGTGACTATTTCAACCGGCGCCCAGAAGGGACTTTTAAAACCGGCATCCATGAGTGACTATTACAGCCGGCGCCCAGAAGGGACTTTTAAAACCGCCATCCATGAGTAACTATTAGAACCGGCGCCCAGAAGGGACTTTTAAAACCGGCATCCATGAGTGACTATTACAGCCGGCGCCCAGAAGGGACTTTTAAAACCGGCATCCATGAGTGACTATTACAACCGGCGCCCAGAAGGGACTTTTAAAGCCAGTGCCCAGAAGGGACTTTTAAAGCCGGCATCCATGAGTGATTATTACAACCGGCTCCCAGAAGGGACTTTTAAAACCGGCATCCATGAGTGACTATTTCAACCGGCGCCCAGAAGGAACTTTTAAAGCCAGCGCCCAGAAGGGACTTTTAAAGCCAGCGACAAGAAGGGACTTTTAAAGCCGGCGGCCAGAAGGGACTTTTAAAGCCAGCGCCCAGAAGGGACTTTTAAAACCGGCATCCATGAGTGACTATTACAGCCGGCGCCCAGAAGGGACTTTTAAAACCGGCATCCATGAGTGACTATTACAGCCGGCGCCCAGAAGGGACTTTTAAAACCGGCATCCATGAGTGACTATTACAGCCGGCGCCCAGAAGGGACTTTTAAAACCGGCATCCATGAGTGACTATTACAGCCGGCGCCCAGAAGGGACTTTTAAAACCGGCATCCATGAGTGACTATTATAGCCGGCGCCCAGAAGGGACTTTTAAAACCGGCATCCATGAGTGACTATTACAGCCGGCGCCCAGAAGGGACTTTTAAAACCGGCATCCATGAGTGACTATTACAACCGGCGCCCAGAAGGGACTTTTAAAGCCGGCATACATGAGTGACTATTTCAACCGGCGCCCAGAAGGGACTTTTAAAACCGGCATCCATGAGTGACTATTACAGCCGGCGCCCAGAAGGGACTTTTAAAACCGCCATCCATGAGTAACTATTAGAACCGGCGCCCAGAAGGGACTTTTAAAACCGGCATCCATGAGTGACTATTACAGCCGGCGCCCAGAAGGGACTTTTAAAACCGGCATCCATGAGTGACTATTACAACCGGCGCCCAGAAGGGACTTTTAAAACCGGCATCCATGAGTGACTATTACAGCCGGCGCCCAGAAGGGACTTTTAAAACCGGCATCCATGAGTGACTATTACAACCGGCGCCCAGAAGGGACTTTTAAAGCCGGTATCCATAAGTGACTATTACAACCGGCGCCCAGAAGTGACTTTTAAAGCCGGCGCCCAGAAGGGACTTTAAAACCGGCATCCATGAGTGACTATTACAGCCGGCGCCCAGGAGGGACTTTTAAAACCGGCATCTATGAGTGACTATTACAGCCGGCGCCCAGAAGGGACTTTTAAAGCCGGCGGCCAGAAGGGACTTTTAAAGCCAGCGCCCAGAAGGGACTTTTAAAACCGGCATCCATGAGTGGCTATTACAGCCGGCGCCCAGAAAGGACTTTTAAAACCGGCATCCATGAGTGACTATTACAACCGGCGCCCAGAAGGGACTTTTAAAGCCGGCATACATGAGTGACTATTTCAACCGGCGCCCAGAAGGGACTTTTAAAACCGGCATCCATGAGTGACTATTACAGCCGGCGCCCAGAAGGGACTTTTAAAACCGCCATCCATGAGTAACTATTAGAACCGGCGCCCAGAAGGGACTTTTAAACCGGCATCCATGAGTGACTATTACAGCCGGCGCCCAGAAGGGACTTTTAAAACCGGCATCCATGAGTGACTATTACAACCGGCGCCCAGAAGGGACTTTTAAAGCCAGCGCCCAGAAGGGACTTTTAAAGCCGGCATCCATGAGTGATTATTACAACCGGCTCCCAGAAGGGACTTTTAAAACCGGCATCCATGAGTGACTATTACAATCGGCGCCCAGAAGGGACTTTTAAAACCGGCATCCATGAGTGACTATTTCAACCGGCGCCCAGAAGGAACTTTTAAAGCCAGCGCCCAGAAGGGACTTTTAAAGCCAGCGACAAGAAGGGACTTTTAAAGCCGGCGGCCAGAAGGGACTTTTAAAGCCGGCGGCCAGAAGGGACTTTTAAAGCCAGCGCCCAGAAGGGACTTTTAAAACCGGCATCCATGAGTGACTATTACAGCCGGCGCCCAGAAGGGACTTTTAAAACCGGCATCCATGAGTGACTATTACAGCCGGCGCCCAGAAGGGACTTTTAAAACCGGCATCCATGAGTGACTATTACAGCCGGCGCCCAGAAGGGACTTTTAAAACCGGCATCCATGAGTGACCATTACAGCCGGCGCCCAGAAGGGACTTTTAAAACCGGCATCCATGAGTGACTATTATAGCCGGCGCCCAGAAGGGACTTTTAAAACCGGCATCCATGAGTGACTATTACAGCCGGCGCCCAGAAGGGACTTTTAAAACCGGCATCCATGAGTGACTATTACAACCGGCGCCCAGAAGGGACTTTTAAAGCCGGCATACATGAGTGACTATTTCAACCGGCGCCCAGAAGGGACTTTTAAAACCGGCATCCATGAGTGACTATTACAGCCGGCGCCCAGAAGGGACTTTTAAAACCGCCATCCATGAGTAACTATTAGAACCGGCGCCCAGAAGGGACTTTTAAAACCGGCATCCATGAGTGACTATTACAGCCGGCGCCCAGAAGGGACTTTTAAAACCGGCATCCATGAGTGACTATTACAGCCGGCGCCCAGAAGGGACTTTTAAAACCGGCATCCATGAGTGACTATTACAACCGGCGCCCAGAAGTGACTTTTAAAGCCGGCGCCCAGAAGGGACTTTAAAACCGGCATCCATGAGTGACTATTACAGCCGGCGCCCAGGAGGGACTTTTAAAACCGGCATCTATGAGTGACTATTACAGCCGGCGCCCAGAAGGGACTTTTAAAGCCGGCGGCCAGAAGGGACTTTTAAAGCCAGCGCTCAGAAGGGACTTTTAAAACCGGCATCCATGAGTGGCTATTACAGCCGGCGCCCAGAAAGGACTTTTAAAACCGGCATCCATGAGTGACTATTACAACCGGCGCCCAGAAGGGACTTTTAAAGCCGGCATACATGAGTGACTATTTCAACCGGCGCCCAGAAGGGACTTTTAAAACCGGCATCCATGAGTGACTATTACAGCCGGCGCCCAGAAGGGACTTTTAAAACCGCCATCCATGAGTAACTATTAGAACCGGCGCCCAGAAGGGACTTTTAAACCGGCATCCATGAGTGACTATTACAGCCGGCGCCCAGAAGGGACTTTTAAAACCGGCATCCATGAGTGACTATTACATCCGGCGCCCAGAAGGGACTTTTAAAGCCAGCGCCCAGAAGGGACTTTTAAAGCCGGCATCCATGAGTGATTATTACAACCGGCTCCCAGAAGGGACTTTTAAAACCGGCATCCATGAGTGACTATTACAATCGGCGCCCAGAAGGGACTTTTAAAACCGGCATCCATGAGTGACTATTTCAACCGGCGCCGAGAAGGAACTTTTAAAGCCAGCGCCCAGAAGGGACTTTTAAAGCCAGCGACAAGAAGGGACTTTTAAAGCCGGCGGCCAGAAGGGACTTTTAAAGCCAGCGCCCAGAAGGGACTTTTAAAGCCGGCATCCATGAGTGACTATTACAGCCGGCGCCCAGAAGGGACTTTTAAAACCGGCATCCATGAGTGACTATTACAGCCGGCGCCCAGAAGGGACTTTTAAAACCGGCATCCATGAGTGACTATTACAGCCGGCGCCCAGAAGGGACTTTTAAAACCGGCATCCATGAGTGACTATTACAGCCGGCGCCCAGAAGGGACTTTTAAAACCGGCATCCATGAGTGACTATTATAGACGGCGCCCAGAAGGGACTTTTAAAACCGGCATCCATGAGTGACTATTACAGCCGGCGCCCAGAAGGGACTTTTAAAACCGCCATCCATGAGTAACTATTAGAACCGGCGCCCAGAAGGGACTTTTAAAACCGGCATCCATGAGTGACTATTACAGCCGGCGCCCAGAAGGGACTTTTAAAACCGGCATCCATGAGTGACTATTACAACCGGCGCCCAGAAGGGACTTTTAAAGCCAAAGCCCAGAAGGGACTTTTAAAGCCGGCGCCCAGAAGGGACTTTTAAAGTCGGCGCCCAGAAGGGACTTTTAAAGCCGGCGCCCAGAAGGGACATTTAAAGCCAGCGCCCAGAAGGGACTTTTAAAGCCGGCGCCCAGAAGGGACTTTTAAAGCCGGCGCCCAGAAGGGACTTTTAAAGCCGGCGCCCAGAAGGGACTTTTAAAGCCGGCGCCTAGAAGGGACTTTTAAAGCCGGCGCCCAGAAGGGACTTTTAAAGCCGGCGCCCAGAAGGGACTTTTAAAGCCGGCGCCCAGAAGGGACTTTTAAAGCCGGCGCCCAGAAGGGACTTTTAAAGCCGGCGTCTATGAGTGACTATTACAGCCAGCGCCCAGAAAGGACTTTTAAAGCCGGCGGCCAGAAGGGACTTTTAAAGCCAGCGCCCAGAAGGGACTTTTAAAGCCAGCGCCCAGAAGGGACTTTTAAAGCCAGCGCCCAGAAGGGACTTTAAAAACCGGCATCCATGAGTGACTATTACAGCCGGCGCCCAGAAGGGACTTTTAAAACCGGCATCCATGAGTGACTATTACAGCCGGCGCCCAGAAGGGACTTTTAAAGACGGCATCCATGAGTGACTATTACAACTGGCGCCCAGAAGTGACTTTTAAAGCCGGCGCCCAGAAGGGACTTTAAAACCGGCATCCATCAGTGACTATTACAGCCGGCGCCCAGGAGGGACTTTTAAAACCGGCATCCATGAGTAACTATTACAACCGGCGCCCAGAAGGGACTTTTAAAACCGGCATCTATGAGTGACTATTACAGCCGGCGCCCAGAAGGGACTTTTAAAGCCGGCGGCCAGAAGGGACTTTTAAAGCCAGCGCCCAGAAGGGACTTTTAAAACCGGCATCCATGAGTGACTATTACAACCGGCGCCCAGAAGGGACTTTTAAAGCCGGCATACATGAGTGACTATTTCAACCGGCGCCCAGAAGGGACTTTTAAAACCGGCATCCATGAGTGACTATTACAGCCGGCGCCCAGAAGGGAGTTTTAAAACCGCCATCCATGAGTAACTATTAGAACTGGCGCCCAGAAGGGACTTTTAAAACCGGCATCCATGAGTGACTATTACAATCGGCGCCCAGAAGGGACTTTTAAAACCGGCATCCATGAGTGACTATTACAGCCGGAGCCCAGGAGGGACTTTTAAAACCGGCATCCATGAGTAACTATTACAACCGGCGCCCAGAAGGGACTTTTAAAACCGGCATCTATGAGTGACTATTACAGCCGGCGCCCAGAAGGGACTTTTAAAGCCGGCGGCCAGAAGGGACTTTTAAAACCGGTATCCATGAGTGGCTATTACAGCCAGCGCCCAGAAGGGACTTTTAAAACCGGCATCCATGAGTGACTATTACAACCGGCACCCAGAAGGGACTTTTAAAGCCGGCATACATGAGTGACTATTTCAACCGGCGCCCAGAAGGGACTTTTAAAACCGGCATCCATGAGTGACTATTACAGCCGGCGCCCAGAAGGGACTTTTAAAACCGCCATCCATGAGTAACTATTAGAACCGGCGCCCAGAAGGGACTTTTAAAACCGGCATCCATGAGTGACTATTACAGCCGGCGCCCAGAAGGGACTTTTAAAACCGGCATCCATGAGTGACTATTACAACTGGCGCCCAGAAGGGACTTTTAAAGCCAGCGCCCAGAAGGGACTTTTAAAGCCGGCATCCATGAGTGATTATTACAACCGGCTCCCAGAAGGGACTTTTAAAACCGGCATCCATGAGTGACTATTTCAACCGGCGCCCAGAAGGGACTTTTAAAACCGGCATCCATGAGTGACTATTACAGCCGGCGCCCAGAAGGGACTTTTAAAACCGCCATCCATGAGTAACTATTAGAACCGGCGCCCAGAAGGGACTTTTAAACCGGCATCCATGAGTGACTATTACAGCCGGCGCCCAGAAGGGACTTTTAAAACCGGCATCCATGAGTGACTATTACAACCGGCGCCCAGAAGGGACTTTTAAAGCCAGCGCCCAGAAGGGACTTTTAAAGCCGGCATCCATGAGTGATTATTACAACCGGCTCCCAGAAGGGACTTTTAAAACCGGCATCCATGAGTGACTATTACAATCGGCGCCCAGAAGGGACTTTTAAAATCGGCATCCATGAGCGACTATTTCAACCGGCGCCCAGAAGGAACTTTTAAAGCCAGCGCCCAGAAGGGACTTTTAAAGCCAGCGACAAGAAGGGACTTTTAAAGCCGGCGGCCAGAAGGGACTTTTAAAGCCAGCGCCCAGAAGGGACTTTTAAAACCGGCATCCATGAGTGACTATTACAGCCGGCGCCCAGAAGGGACTTTTAAAACCGGCATCCATGAGTGACTATTACAGCCGGCGCCCAGAAGGGACTTTTAAAACCGGCATCCATGAGTGACTATTACAGCCGGCGCCCAGAAGGGACTTTTAAAACCGGCATCCATGAGTGACTATTACAGCCGGCGCCCAGAAGGGACTTTTAAAACCGGCATCCATGAGTGACTATTATAGCCGGCGCCCAGAAGGGACTTTTAAAACCGGCATCCATGAGTGACTATTACAGCCGGCGCCCAGAAGGGACTTTTAAAACCGGCATCCATGAGTGACTATTACAACCGGCGCCCAGAAGGGACTTTTAAAGCCGGCATACATGAGTGACTATTTCAACCGGCGCCCAGAAGGGACTTTTAAAACCGGCATCCATGAGTGACTATTACAGCCGGCGCCCAGAAGGGACTTTTAAAACCGGCATCCATGAGTGACTATTACAGCCGGCGCCCAGAAGGGACTTTTAAAACCGGCATCCATGAGTGACTATTACAGCCGGCGCCCAGAAGGGACTTTTAAAACCGGCATCCATGAGTGACTATTACAGCCGGCGCCCAGAAGGGACTTTTAAAACCGGCATCCATGAGTGACTATTACAACCGGCGCCCAGAAGGGACTTTTAAAGCCGGCATACATCAGTGACTATTTCAACCGCCGCCCAGAAGGGACTTTTAAAACCGGCATCCATGAGTGACTATTACAGCCGGCGCCCAGAAGGGACTTTTAAAACCGCCATCCATGAGTAACTATTAGAACCGGCGCCCAGAAGGGACTTTTAAAACCGGCATCCATGAGTGACTATTACAGCCGGCGCCCAGAAGGGACTTTTAAAACCGGCATCCATGAGTGACTATTACAACCGGCGCCCAGAAGGGACTTTTAAAGCCAAAGCCCAGAAGGGACTTTTAAAGCCGGCGCCCAGAAGGGACTTTTATAGTCGGCGCCCAGAAGGGACTTTTAAAGCCGGCGCCCAGAAGGGACATTTAAAGCCGGCGCCCAGAAGGGACTTTTAAAGCCGGCGCCCAGAAGGGACTTTTAAAGCCGGCGCCCAGAAGGGACTTTTAAAGCCGGCGCCCAGAAGGGACTTTTAAAGCCGGCGCCCAGAAGGGACTTTTAAAGCCGGCGCCCAGAAGGGACTTTTAAAGCCGGCGCCCAGAAGGGACTTTTAAAGCCGGCATCTATGAGTGACTATTACAGCCAGCGCCCAGAAAGGACTTTTAAAGCCGGCGGCCAGAAGGGACTTTTAAAGCCAGCGCCCAGAAGGGACTTTTAAAGCCAGCGCCCAGAAGGGACTTTAAAAACCGGCATCCATGAGTGACTATTACAGCCGGCGCCCAGAAGGGACTTTTAAAACCGGCATCCATGAGTGACTATTACAGCCGGTGCCCAGAAGGGACTTTTAAAGACGGCATCCATGAGTGACTATTACAACTGGCGCCCAGAAGTGACTTTTAAAGCCGGCGCCCAGAAGGGACTTTAAAACCGGCATCCATGAGTGACTATTACAGCCGGCGCCCAGGAGGGACTTTTAAAACCGGCATCCATGAGTAACTATTACAACCGGCGCCCAGAAGGGACTTTTAAAACCGGCATCTATGAGTGACTATTACAGCCGGCGCCCAGAAGGGACTTTTAAAGCCGGCGGCCAGAAGGGACTTTTAAAGCCAGCGCCCAGAAGGGACTTTTAAAACCGGCATCCATGAATGACTATTACAACCGGCGCCCAGAAGGGACTTTTAAAGCCGGCATACATGAGTGACTATTTCAACCGGCGCCCAGAAGGGACTTTTAAAACCGGCATCCATGAGTGACTATTACAGCCGGCGCCCAGAAGGGAGTTTTAAAACCGCCATCCATGAGTAACTATTAGAACTGGCGCCCAGAAGGGACTTTTAAAACCGGCATCCATGAGTGACTATTACAATCGGCGCCCAGAAGGGACTTTTATAACGGGCATCCATGAGTGACTATTACAGCCGGAGCCCAGGAGGGACTTTTAAAACCGGCATCCATGAGTAACTATTACAACCGGCGCCCAGAAGGGACTTTTAAAACCGGCATCTATGAGTGACTATTACAGCCGGCGCCCAGAAGGGACTTTTAAAGCCGGCGGCCAGAAGGGACTTTTAAAACCGGTATCCATGAGTGGCTATTACAGCCAGCGCCCAGAAGGGACTTTTAAAACCGGCATCCATGAGTGACTATTACAACCGGCACCCAGAAGGGACTTTTAAAGCCGGCATACATGAGTGACTATTTCAACCGGCGCCCAGAAGGGACTTTTAAAACCGGCATCCATGAGTGACTATTACAGCCGGCGCCCAGAAGGGACTTTTAAAACCGCCATCCATGAGTAACTATTAGAACCGGCGCCCAGAAGGGACTTTTAAAACCGGCATCCATGAGTGACTATTACAGCCGGCGCCCAGAAGGGACTTTTAAAACCGGCATCCATGAGTGACTATTACAACCGGCGCCCAGAAGGGACTTTTAAAGCCAGCGCCCAGAAGGGACTTTTAAAGCCGGCATCCATGAGTGATTATTACAACCGGCTCCCAGAAGGGACTTTTAAAACCGGCATCTATGAGTGACTATTTCAACCGGCGCCCAGAAGGGACTTTTAAAACCGGCATCCATGAGTGACTATTACAGCCGGCGCCCAGAAGGGACTTTTAAAACCGCCATCCATGAGTAACTATTAGAACCGGCGCCCAGAAGGGACTTTTAAACCGGCATCCATGAGTGACTATTACAGCCGGCGCCCAGAAGGGACTTTTAAAACCGGCATCCATGAGTGACTATTACAACCGGCGCCCAGAAGGGACTTTTAAAGCCAGCGCCCAGAAGGGACTTTTAAAGCCGGCATCCATGAGTGATTATTACAACCGGCTCCCAGAAGGGACTTTTAAAACCGGCATCCATGAGTGACTATTACAATCGGTGCCCAGAAGGGACTTTTAAAACCGGCATCCATGAGTGACTATTACAACCGGCGCCCAGAAGGGACTTTTAAAGCCAGCGCCCAGAAGGGACTTTTAAAGCCGGCATCCATGAGTGATTATTACAGCCGGCGCCCAGAAGGAACATTTAAAACCGGCATCCATGAGTGACTATTACAGGCGGCGCCCAGAAGGGACTTTTAAAACCGGCATCCATGAGTGACTATTACAGCCGGCGCCCAGAAGGGACTTTTAAAACCGGCATCCATGAGTGACTATTACAGCCCGCGCCCAGAAGGGACTTTTAAAACCGGCATCCATAAGTGACTATTACAACCGGCGCCCAGAAGGGACTTTTAAAGCCGGCATCCATGAGTGACTATTACAACCGGCGCCCAGAAGTGACTTTTAAAGCCGGCGCCCAGAAGGGACTTTAAAACCGGCATCCATGAGTGACTATTACAGCCGGCGCCCAGGAGGGACTTTTAAAACCGGCATCCATGAGTAACTATTACAACCGGCGCCCAGAAGGGACTTTTAAAGCCGGCATCTATGAGTTACTATTACAGCCGGCGCCCAGAAGGGACTTTTAAAGCCGGCGGCCAGAAGGGACTTTTAAAACCGGTATCCATGAGTGGCTATTACAGCCAGCGCCCAGAAGGGACTTTTGAAACCGGCATCCATGAGTGACTATTACAACCGGCACCCAGAAGGAACTTTTAAAGCCGGCATAAATGAGTGACTATTTCAACCGGCGCCCAGAAGGGACTTTTAAAACCGGCATCCATGAGTGACTATTACAGCCGGCGCCCAGAAGGGACTTTTAAAACCGCCATCCATGAGTAACTATTAGAACCGGCGCCCAGAAGGGACTTTTAAAACCGGCATCCATGAGTGACTATTACAGCCGGCGCCCAGAAGGGACTTTTAAAACCGGCATCCATGAGTGACTATTACAACCGGCGCCCAGAAGGGACTTTTAAAGCCAGCGCCCAGAAGGGACTTTTAAAGCCGGCATCCATGAGTGACTATTACAATCGGCGCCCAGAAGGGACTTTTAAAACCGGCATCCATGAGTGACTATTTCAACCGGCGCCCAGAAGGGACTTTTAAAACCAGCGCCCAGAAGGGACTTTTAAAGCCAGCGACAAGAAGGGACTTTTAAAGCCGGCGGCCAGAAGGGACTTTTAAAGCCGGCGGCCAGAAGGGACTTTTAAAACCGGCATCCATGAGTGACTATTTCAACCGGCGCCCAGAAGGGACTTTTAAAGCCAGCGCCCAGAAGGGACTTTTAAAGCCAGCGACAAGAAGGGACTTTTAAAGCCGGCGCCCAGAAGGGACTTTTAAAGCCGGCGCCCAGAAGAGACTTTTAAAGACGGCGCCCAGAAGGGACTTTTAAAGACGGCGCCCAGAAGGGACTTTTAATGCCGGCGCCCAGAAGGGACTTTTAAAGCCGGCGCCCAGAAGGGACTTTTAAAACTGGCGCCCAGAAGGGACTATTAAACCTGGCATCCATGAGTGACTATTACAGCCCGCGCCCAGAAGGGACTTTTAAAACCGGCATCCATGAGTGACTATTACAGCCGGCGCTCAGAAGGGACTTTTAAAACCGGCATCCATGAGTGACTATTACAACCGGCGCCCAGAAGGGACTTTTAAAACCGGCATCCATGAGTGACTATTACAGCCGGCGCCCAGAAGGGACTTTTAAAGCCGGCATCCATGAGTGACTATTACAACCGGCGCCCAGAAGTGACTTTTAAAGCCGGCGCCCAGAAGGGACTTTAAAACCGGCATCCATGAGTGACTATTACAGCCGGCGCCCAGGAGGGACTTTTAAAACCGGCATCCATGAGTGACTATTACAACCGGCGGCCAGAAGGGACTTTTAAAACCGGCATCCATGAGTGACTATTACAGCCGGCGCCCAGAAGGGACTTTTAAAACCGGCATCCATGAGTGACTGTTACAGCCGGCGCCCAGAAGGGACTTTTAAAACCGGCATCCATGAGTGACTATTACAGCCGGCGCCCAGAAGGGACTTTTAAAGCCGGCATCCATGAGTGACTATTACAGCCGGTGACCAGAAGTGACTTTTAAAGCCGGCGCCCAGAAGGGACTTTTAAAACCGGCATCCATGAGTGACTATTACAGCCGGCGCCCAGAAGGGACTTTTAAAACCGGCATCCATGAGTGACTATTACAGCCGGCGCCCAGAAGGGACTTTTAAAACCGGCATCCATGAGTGACTATTACAGCCGGCGCCCAGAAGGGACTTTTAAAACCGGCATCCATGAGTGACTATTATAGCCGGCGCCCAGAAGGGACTTTTAAAACCGGCATCCATGAGTGACTATTACAGCCGGCGCCCAGAAGGGACTTTTAAAACCGGCATCCATGAGTGACTATTACAACCGGCGCCCAGAAGGGACTTTTAAAGCCGGCATACATCAGTGACTATTTCAACCGCCGCCCAGAAGGGACTTTTAAAACCGGCATCCATGAGTGACTATTACAGCCGGCGCCCAGAAGGGACTTTTAAAACCGCCATCCATGAGTAACTATTAGAACCGGCGCCCAGAAGGGACTTTTAAAACCGGCATCCATGAGTGACTATTACAGCCGGCGCCCAGAAGGGACTTTTAAAACCGGCATCCATGAGTGACTATTACAACCGGCGCCCAGAAGGGACTTTTAAAGCCAAAGCCCAGAAGGGACTTTTAAAGCCGGCGCCCAGAAGGGACTTTTAAAGTCGGCGCCCAGAAGGGACTTTTAAAGCCGGCGCCCAGAAGGGACATTTAAAGCCGGCGCCCAGAAGGGACTTTTAAAGCCGGCGCCCAGAAGGGACTTTTAAAGCCGGCGCCCAGAAGGGACTTTTAAAGCCGGCGCCCAGAAGGGACTTTTAAAGCCGGCGCCCAGAAGGGACTTTTAAAGCCGGCGCCCAGAAGGGACTTTTAAAGCCGGCATCTATGAGTGACTATTACAGCCAGCGCCCAGAAAGGACTTTTAAAGCCGGCGGCCAGAAGGGACTTTTAAAGCCAGCGCCCAGAAGGGACTTTTAAAGCCAGCGCCCAGAAGGGACTTTAAAAACCGGCATCCATGAGTGACTATTACAGCCGGCGCCCAGAAGGGACTTTTAAAACCGGCATCCATGAGTGACTATTACAGCCGGTGCCCAGAAGGGACTTTTAAAGACGGCATCCATGAGTGACTATTACAACTGGCGCCCAGAAGTGACTTTTAAAGCCGGCGCCCAGAAGGGACTTTAAAACCGGCATCCATGAGTGACTATTACAGCCGGCGCCCAGGAGGGACTTTTAAAACCGGCATCCATGAGTAACTATTACAACCGGCGCCCAGAAGGGACTTTTAAAACCGGCATCTATGAGTGACTATTACAGCCGGCGCCCAGAAGGGACTTTTAAAGCCGGCGGCCAGAAGGGACTTTTAAAGCCAGCGCCCAGAAGGGACTTTTAAAACCGGCATCCATGAATGACTATTACAACCGGCGCCCAGAAGGGACTTTTAAAGCCGGCATACATGAGTGACTATTTCAACCGGCGCCCAGAAGGGACTTTTAAAACCGGCATCCATGAGTGACTATTACAGCCGGCGCCCAGAAGGGAGTTTTAAAACCGCCATCCATGAGTAACTATTAGAACTGGCGCCCAGAAGGGACTTTTAAAACCGGCATCCATGAGTGACTATTACAATCGGCGCCCAGAAGGGACTTTTATAACCGGCATCCATGAGTGACTATTACAGCCGGAGCCCAGGAGGGACTTTTAAAACCGGCATCCATGAGTAACTATTACAACCGGCGCCCAGAAGGGACTTTTAAAACCGGCATCTATGAGTGACTATTACAGCCGGCGCCCAGAAGGGACTTTTAAAGCCGGCGGCCAGAAGGGACTTTTAAAACCGGCATCCATGAGTGACTATTACAACCGGCACCCAGAAGGGACTTTTAAAGCCGGCATACATGAGTGACTATTTCAACCGGCGCCCAGAAGGGACTTTTAAAACCGGCATCCATGAGTGACTATTACAGCCGGCGCCCAGAAGGGACTTTTAAAACCGCCATCCATGAGTAACTATTAGAACCGGCGCCCAGAAGGGACTTTTAAAACCGGCATCCATGAGTGACTATTACAGCCGGCGCCCAGAAGGGACTTTTAAAACCGGCATCCATGAGTGACTATTACAACCGGCGCCCAGAAGGGACTTTTAAAGCCAGCGCCCAGAAGGGACTTTTAAAGCCGGCATCCATGAGTGATTATTACAACCGGCTCCCAGAAGGGACTTTTAAAACCGGCATCTATGAGTGACTATTTCAACCGGCGCCCAGAAGGGACTTTTAAAACCGGCATCCATGAGTGACTATTACAGCCGGCGCCCAGAAGGGACTTTTAAAACCGCCATCCATGAGTAACTATTAGAACCGGCGCCCAGAAGGGACTTTTAAACCGGCATCCATGAGTGACTATTACAGCCGGCGCCCAGAAGGGACTTTTAAAACCGGCATCCATGAGTGACTATTACAACCGGCGCCCAGAAGGGACTTTTAAAGCCAGCGCCCAGAAGGGACTTTTAAAGCCGGCATCCATGAGTGATTATTACAACCGGCTCCCAGAAGGGACTTTTAAAACCGGCATCCATGAGTGACTATTACAATCGGCGCCCAGAAGGGACTTTTAAAACCGGCATCCATGAGTGACTATTACAACCGGCGCCCAGAAGGGACTTTTAAAGCCAGCGCCCAGAAGGGACTTTTAAAGCCGGCATCCATGAGTGATTATTACAGCCGGCGCCCAGAAGGGACTTTTAAAACCGGCATCCATGAGTGACTATTACAGGCGGCGCCCAGAAGGGACTTTTAAAACCGGCATCCATGAGTGACTATTACAGCCGGCGCCCAGAAGGGACTTTTAAAACCGGCATCCATGAGTGACTATTACAGCCCGCGCCCAGAAGGGACTTTTAAAACCGGCATCCATAAGTGACTATTACAACCGGCGCCCAGAAGGGACTTTTAAAGCCGGCATCCATGAGTGACTATTACAACCGGCGCCCAGAAGTGACTTTTAAAGCCGGCGCCCAGAAGGGACTTTAAAACCGGCATCCATGAGTGACTATTACAGCCGGCGCCCAGGAGGGACTTTTAAAACCGGCATCCATGAGTAACTATTACAACCGGCGCCCAGAAGGGACTTTTAAAGCCGGCATCTATGAGTTACTATTACAGCCGGCGCCCAGAAGGGACTTTTAAAGCCGGCGGCCAGAAGGGACTTTTAAAACCGGTATCCATGAGTGGCTATTACAGCCAGCGCCCAGAAGGGACTTTTGAAACCGGCATCCATGAGTGACTATTACAACCGGCACCCAGAAGGAACTTTTAAAGCCGGCATAAATGAGTGACTATTTCAACCGGCGCCCAGAAGGGACTTTTAAAACCGGCATCCATGAGTGACTATTACAGCCGGCGCCCAGAAGGGACTTTTAAAACCGCCATCCATGAGTAACTATTAGAACCGGCGCCCAGAAGGGACTTTTAAAACCGGCATCCATGAGTGACTATTACAGCCGGCGCCCAGAAGGGACTTTTAAAGCCGGCATCTATGAGTGACTATTACAGCCAGCGCCCAGAAAGGACTTTTAAAGCCGGCGGCCAGAAGGGACTTTTAAAGCCAGCGCCCAGAAGGGACTTTTAAAGCCAGCGCCCAGAAGGGACTTTAAAAACCGGCATCCATGAGTGACTATTACAGCCGGCGCCCAGAAGGGACTTTTAAAACCGGCATCCATGAGTGACTATTACAGCCGGTGCCCAGAAGGGACTTTTAAAGACGGCATCCATGAGTGACTATTACAACTGGCGCCCAGAAGTGACTTTTAAAGCCGGCGCCCAGAAGGGACTTTAAAACCGGCATCCATGAGTGACTATTACAGCCGGCGCCCAGGAGGGACTTTTAAAACCGGCATCCATGAGTAACTATTACAACCGGCGCCCAGAAGGGACTTTTAAAACCGGCATCTATGAGTGACTATTACAGCCGGCGCCCAGAAGGGACTTTTAAAGCCGGCGGCCAGAAGGGACTTTTAAAGCCAGCGCCCAGAAGGGACTTTTAAAACCGGCATCCATGAATGACTATTACAACCGGCGCCCAGAAGGGACTTTTAAAGCCGGCATACATGAGTGACTATTTCAACCGGCGCCCAGAAGGGACTTTTAAAACCGGCATCCATGAGTGACTATTACAGCCGGCGCCCAGAAGGGAGCTTTAAAACCGCCATCCATGAGTAACTATTAGAACTGGCGCCCAGAAGGGACTTTTAAAACCGGCATCCATGAGTGACTATTACAGCCGGCGCCCAGAAGGGACTTTTAAAACCGGCATCCATGAGTGACTATTACAGCCGGCGCCCAGAAGGGACTTTTAAAACCGGCATCCATGAGTGACTATTACAGCCGGCGCCCAGAAGGGACTTTTAAAACCGGCATCCATGAGTGACTATTATAGCCGGCGCCCAGAAGGGACTTTTAAAACCGGCATCCATGAGTGACTATTACAACCGGCGCCCAGAAGGGACTTTTAAAGCCGGCATACATGAGTGACTATTTCAACCGGCGCCCAGAAGGGACTTTTAAAACCGGCATCCATGAGTGACTATTACAGCCGGCGCCCAGAAGGGACTTTTAAAACCGCCATCCATGAGTAACTATTAGAACCGGCGCCCAGAAGGGACTTTTAAAACCGGCATCCATGAGTGACTATTACAGCCGGCGCCCAGAAGGGACTTTTAAAACCGGCATCCATGAGTGACTATTACAACCGGCGCCCAGAAGGGACTTTTAAAGCCAGTGCCCAGAAGGGACTTTTAAAGCCGGCATCCATGAGTGATTATTACAACCGGCTCCCAGAAGGGACTTTTAAAACCGGCATCCATGAGTGACTATTTCAACCGGCGCCCAGAAGGAACTTTTAAAGCCAGCGCCCAGAAGGGACTTTTAAAGCCAGCGACAAGAAGGGACTTTTAAAGCCGGCGGCCAGAAGGGACTTTTAAAGCCAGCGCCCAGAAGGGACTTTTAAAACCGGCATCCATGAGTGACTATTACAGCCGGCGCCCAGAAGGGACTTTTAAAACCGGCATCCATGAGTGACTATTACAGCCGGCGCCCAGAAGGGACTTTTAAAACCGGCATCCATGAGTGACTATTACAGCCGGCGCCCAGAAGGGACTTTTAAAACCGGCATCCATGAGTGACTATTACAGCCGGCGCCCAGAAGGGACTTTTAAAACCGGCATCCATGAGTGACTATTATAGCCGGCGCCCAGAAGGGACTTTTAAAACCGGCATCCATGAGTGACTATTACAGCCGGCGCCCAGAAGGGACTTTTAAAACCGGCATCCATGAGTGACTATTACAACCGGCGCCCAGAAGGGACTTTTAAAGCCGGCATACATGAGTGACTATTTCAACCGGCGCCCAGAAGGGACTTTTAAAACCGGCATCCATGAGTGACTATTACAGCCGGCGCCCAGAAGGGACTTTTAAAACCGCCATCCATGAGTAACTATTAGAACCGGCGCCCAGAAGGGACTTTTAAAACCGGCATCCATGAGTGACTATTACAGCCGGCGCCCAGAAGGGACTTTTAAAACCGGCATCCATGAGTGACTATTACAACCGGCGCCCAGAAGGGACTTTTAAAACCGGCATCCATGAGTGACTATTACAGCCGGCGCCCAGAAGGGACTTTTAAAACCGGCATCCATGAGTGACTATTACAACCGGCGCCCAGAAGGGACTTTTAAAGCCGGTATCCATAAGTGACTATTACAACCGGCGCCCAGAAGTGACTTTTAAAGCCGGCGCCCAGAAGGGACTTTAAAACCGGCATCCATGAGTGACTATTACAGCCGGCGCCCAGGAGGGACTTTTAAAACCGGCATCTATGAGTGACTATTACAGCCGGCGCCCAGAAGGGACTTTTAAAGCCGGCGGCCAGAAGGGACTTTTAAAGCCAGCGCCCAGAAGGGACTTTTAAAACCGGCATCCATGAGTGGCTATTACAGCCGGCGCCCAGAAAGGACTTTTAAAACCGGCATCCATGAGTGACTATTACAACCGGCGCCCAGAAGGGACTTTTAAAGCCGGCATACATGAGTGACTATTTCAACCGGCGCCCAGAAGGGACTTTTAAAACCGGCATCCATGAGTGACTATTACAGCCGGCGCCCAGAAGGGACTTTTAAAACCGCCATCCATGAGTAACTATTAGAACCGGCGCCCAGAAGGGACTTTTAAACCGGCATCCATGAGTGACTATTACAGCCGGCGCCCAGAAGGGACTTTTAAAACCGGCATCCATGAGTGACTATTACAACCGGCGCCCAGAAGGGACTTTTAAAGCCAGCGCCCAGAAGGGACTTTTAAAGCCGGCATCCATGAGTGATTATTACAACCGGCTCCCAGAAGGGACTTTTAAAGCCGGCATCCATGAGTGATTATTACAATCGGCGCCCAGAAGGGACTTTTAAAACCGGCATCCATGAGTGACTATTTCAACCGGCGCCCAGAAGGAACTTTTAAAGCCAGCGCCCAGAAGGGACTTTTAAAGCCAGCGACAAGAAGGGACTTTTAAAGCCGGCGGCCAGAAGGGACTTTTAAAGCCGGCGGCCAGAAGGGACTTTTAAAGCCAGCGCCCAGAAGGGACTTTTAAAACCGGCATCCATGAGTGACTATTACAGCCGGCGCCCAGAAGGGACTTTTAAAACCGGCATCCATGAGTGACTATTACAGCCGGCGCCCAGAAGGGACTTTTAAAACCGGCATCCATGAGTGACTATTACAGCCGGCGCCCAGAAGGGACTTTTAAAACCGGCATCCATGAGTGACTATTACAGCCGGCGCCCAGAAGGGACTTTTAAAACCGGCATCCATGAGTGACTATTATAGCCGGCGCCCAGAAGGGACTTTTAAAACCGGCATCCATGAGTGACTATTACAGCCGGCGCCCAGAAGGGACTTTTAAAACCGGCATCCATGAGTGACTATTACAACCGGCGCCCAGAAGGGACTTTTAAAGCCGGCATACATGAGTGACTATTTCAACCGGCGCCCAGAAGGGACTTTTAAAACCGGCATCCATGAGTGACTATTACAGCCGGCGCCCAGAAGGGACTTTTAAAACCGCCATCCATGAGTAACTATTAGAACCGGCGCCCAGAAGGGACTTTTAAAACCGGCATCCATGAGTGACTATTACAGCCGGCGCCCAGAAGGGACTTTTAAAACCGGCATCCATGAGTGACTATTACAGCCGGCGCCCAGAAGGGACTTTTAAAACCGGCATCCATGAGTGACTATTACAACCGGCGCCCAGAAGTGACTTTTAAAGCCGGCGCCCAGAAGGGACTTTAAAACCGGCATCCATGAGTGACTATTACAGCCGGCGCCCAGGAGGGACTTTTAAAACCGGTATCTATGAGTGACTATTACAGCCGGCGCCCAGAAGGGACTTTTAAAGCCGGCGGCCAGAAGGGACTTTTAAAGCCAGCGCTCAGAAGGGACTTTTAAAACCGGCATCCATGAGTGGCTATTACAGCCGGCGCCCAGAAAGGACTTTTAAAACCGGCATCCATGAGTGACTATTACAACCGGCGCCCAGAAGGGACTTTTAAAGCCGGCATACATGAGTGACTATTTCAACCGGCGCCCAGAAGGGACTTTTAAAACCGGCATCCATGAGTGACTATTACAGCCGGCGCCGAGAAGGGACTTTTAAAACCGCCATCCATGAGTAACTATTAGAACCGGCGCCCAGAAGGGACTTTTAAACCGGCATCCATGAGTGACTATTACAGCCGGCGCCCAGAAGGGACTTTTAAAACCGGCATCCATGAGTGACTATTACATCCGGCGCCCAGAAGGGACTTTTAAAGCCAGCGCCCAGAAGGGACTTTTAAAGCCGGCATCCATGAGTGATTATTACAACCGGCTCCCAGAAGGGACTTTTAAAACCGGCATCCATGAGTGACTATTACAATCGGCGCCCAGAAGGGACTTTTAAAACCGGCATCCATGAGTGACTATTTCAACCGGCGCCGAGAAGGAACTTTTAAAGCCAGCGCCCAGAAGGGACTTTTAAAGCCAGCGACAAGAAGGGACTTTTAAAGCCGGCGGCCAGAAGGGACTTTTAAAGCCAGCGCCCAGAAGGGACTTTTAAAGCCGGCATCCATGAGTGACTATTACAGCCGGCGCCCAGAAGGGACTTTTAAAACCGGCATCCATGAGTGACTATTACAGCCGGCGCCCAGAAGGGACTTTTAAAACCGGCATCCATGAGTGACTATTACAGCCGGCGCCCAGAAGGGACTTTTAAAACCGGCATCCATGAGTGACTATTACAGCCGGCGCCCAGAAGGGACTTTTAAAACCGGCATCCATGAGTGACTATTATAGACGGCGCCCAGAAGGGACTTTTAAAACCGGCATCCATGAGTGACTATTACAGCCGGCGCCCAGAAGGGACTTTTAAAACCGCCATCCATGAGTAACTATTAGAACCGGCGCCCAGAAGGGACTTTTAAAACCGGCATCCATGAGTGACTATTACAGCCGGCGCCCAGAAGGGACTTTTAAAACCGGCATCCATGAGTGACTATTACAACCGGCGCCCAGAAGGGACTTTTAAAGCCAAAGCCCAGAAGGGACTTTTAAAGCCGGCGCCCAGAAGGGACTTTTAAAGTCGGCGCCCAGAAGGGACTTTTAAAGCCGGCGCCCAGAAGGGACATTTAAAGCCAGCGCCCAGAAGGGACTTTTAAAGCCGGCGCCCAGAAGGGACTTTTAAAGCCGGCGCCCAGAAGGGACTTTTAAAGCCGGCGCCCAGAAGGGACTTTTAAAGCCGGCGCCTAGAAGGGACTTTTAAAGCCGGCGCCCAGAAGGGACTTTTAAAGCCGGCGCCCAGAAGGGACTTTTAAAGCCTGCGCCCAGAAGGGACTTTTAAAGCCGGCGCCCAGAAGGGACTTTTAAAGCCGGCGTCTATGAGTGACTATTACAGCCAGCGCCCAGAAAGGACTTTTAAAGCCGGCGGCCAGAAGGGACTTTTAAAGCCAGCGCCCAGAAGGGACTTTTAAAGCCAGCGCCCAGAAGGGACTTTTAAAGCCAGCGCCCAGAAGGGACTTTAAAAACCGGCATCCATGAGTGACTATTACAGCCGGCGCCCAGAAGGGACTTTTAAAACCGGCATCCATGAGTGACTATTACAGCCGGCGCCCAGAAGGGACTTTTAAAGACGGCATCCATGAGTGACTATTACAACTGGCGCCCAGAAGTGACTTTTAAAGCCGGCGCCCAGAAGGGACTTTAAAACCGGCATCCATCAGTGACTATTACAGCCGGCGCCCAGGAGGGACTTTTAAAACCGGCATCCATGAGTAACTATTACAACCGGCGCCCAGAAGGGACTTTTAAAACCGGCATCTATGAGTGACTATTACAGCCGGCGCCCAGAAGGGACTTTTAAAGCCGGCGGCCAGAAGGGACTTTTAAAGCCAGCGCCCAGAAGGGACTTTTAAAACCGGCATCCATGAGTGACTATTACAACCGGCGCCCAGAAGGGACTTTTAAAGCCGGCATACATGAGTGACTATTTCAACCGGCGCCCAGAAGGGACTTTTAAAACCGGCATCCATGAGTGACTATTACAGCCGGCGCCCAGAAGGGAGTTTTAAAACCGCCATCCATGAGTAACTATTAAAACTGGCGCCCAGAAGGGACTTTTAAAACCGGCATCCATGAGTGACTATTACAATCGGCGCCCAGAAGGGACTTTTAAAACCGGCATCCATGAGTGACTATTACAGCCGGAGCCCAGGAGGGACTTTTAAAACCGGCATCCATGAGTAACTATTACAACCGGCGCCCAGAAGGGACTTTTAAAACCGGCATCTATGAGTGACTATTACAGCCGGCGCCCAGAAGGGACTTTTAAAGCCGGCGGCCAGAAGGGACTTTTAAAACCGGTATCCATGAGTGGCTATTACAGCCAGCGCCCAGAAGGGACTTTTAAAACCGGCATCCATGAGTGACTATTACAACCGGCACCCAGAAGGGACTTTTAAAGCCGGCATACATGAGTGACTATTTCAACCGGCGCCCAGAAGGGACTTTTAAAACCGGCATCCATGAGTGACTATTACAGCCGGCGCCCAGAAGGGACTTTTAAAACCGCCATCCATGAGTAACTATTAGAACCGGCGCCCAGAAGGGACTTTTAAAACCGGCATCCATGAGTGACTATTACAGCCGGCGCCCAGAAGGGACTTTTAAAACCGGCATCCATGAGTGACTATTACAACCGGCGCCCAGAAGGGACTTTTAAAGCCAGCGCCCAGAAGGGACTTTTAAAGCCGGCATCCATGAGTGATTATTACAACCGGCTCCCAGAAGGGACTTTTAAAACCGGCATCCATGAGTGACTATTTCAACCGGCGCCCAGAAGGGACTTTTAAAACCGGCATCCATGAGTGACTATTACAGCCGGCGCCCAGAAGGGACTTTTAAAACCGCCATCCATGAGTAACTATTAGAACCGGCGCCCAGAAGGGACTTTTAAACCGGCATCCATGAGTGACTATTACAGCCGGCGCCCAGAAGGGACTTTTAAAACCGGCATCCATGAGTGACTATTACAACCGGCGCCCAGAAGGGACTTTTAAAGCCAGCGCCCAGAAGGGACTTTTAAAGCCGGCATCCATGAGTGATTATTACAACCGGCTCCCAGAAGGGACTTTTAAAACCGGCATCCATGAGTGACTATTACAATCGGCGCCCAGAAGGGACTTTTAAAATCGGCATCCATGAGCGACTATTTCAACCGGCGCCCAGAAGGAACTTTTAAAGCCAGCGCCCAGAAGGGACTTTTAAAGCCAGCGACAAGAAGGGACTTTTAAAGCCGGCGGCCAGAAGGGACTTTTAAAGCCAGCGCCCAGAAGGGACTTTTAAAACCGGCATCCATGAGTGACTATTACAGCCGGCGCCCAGAAGGGACTTTTAAAACCGGCATCCATGAGTGACTATTACAGCCGGCGCCCAGAAGGGACTTTTAAAACCGGCATCCATGAGTGACTATTACAGCCGGCGCCCAGAAGGGACTTTTAAAACCGGCATCCATGAGTGACTATTACAGCCGGCGCCCAGAAGGGACTTTTAAAACCGGCATCCATGAGTGACTATTATAGCCGGCGCCCAGAAGGGACTTTTAAAACCGGCATCCATGAGTGACTATTACAGCCGGCGCCCAGAAGGGACTTTTAAAACCGGCATCCATGAGTGACTATTACAACCGGCGCCCAGAAGGGACTTTTAAAGCCGGCATACATGAGTGACTATTTCAACCGGCGCCCAGAAGGGACTTTTAAAACCGGCATCCATGAGTGACTATTACAGCCGGCGCCCAGAAGGGACTTTTAAAACCGGCATCCATGAGTGACTATTACAGCCGGCGCCCAGAAGGGACTTTTAAAACCGGCATCCATGAGTGACTATTACAGCCGGCGCCCAGAAGGGACTTTTAAAACCGGCATCCATGAGTGACTATTACAGCCGGCGCCCAGAAGGGACTTTTAAAACCGGCATCCATGAGTGACTATTACAACCGGCGCCCAGAAGGGACTTTTAAAGCCGGCATACATCAGTGACTATTTCAACCGCCGCCCAGAAGGGACTTTTAAAACCGGCATCCATGAGTGACTATTACAGCCGGCGCCCAGAAGGGACTTTTAAAACCGCCATCCATGAGTAACTATTAGAACCGGCGCCCAGAAGGGACTTTTAAAACCGGCATCCATGAGTGACTATTACAACCGGCGCCCAGAAGGGACTTTTAAAGCCAAAGCCCAGAAGGGACTTTTAAAGCCGGAGCCCAGAAGGGACTTTTAAAGTCGGCGCCCAGAAGGGACTTTTAAAGCCGGCGCCCAGAAGGGACATTTAAAGCCGGCGCCCAGAAGGGACTTTTAAAGCCGGCGCCCAGAAGGGACTTTTAAAGCCGGCGCCCAGAAGGGACTTTTAAAGCCGGCGCCCAGAAGGGACTTTTAAAGCCGGCGCCCAGAAGGGACTTTTAAAGCCGGCGCCCAGAAGGGACTTTTAAAGCCGGCATCTATGAGTGACTATTACAGCCAGCGCCCAGAAAGGACTTTTAAAGCCGGCGGCCAGAAGGGACTTTTAAAGCCAGCGCCCAGAAGGGACTTTTAAAGCCAGCGCCCAGAAGGGACTTTAAAAACCGGCATCCATGAGTGACTATTACAGCCGGCGCCCAGAAGGGACTTTTAAAACCGGCATCCATGAGTGACTATTACAGCCGGTGCCCAGAAGGGACTTTTAAAGACGGCATCCATGAGTGACTATTACAACTGGCGCCCAGAAGTGACTTTTAAAGCCGGCGCCCAGAAGGGACTTTAAAACCGGCATCCATGAGTGACTATTACAGCCGGCGCCCAGGAGGGACTTTTAAAACCGGCATCCATGAGTAACTATTACAACCGGCGCCCAGAAGGGACTTTTAAAACCGGCATCTATGAGTGACTATTACAGCCGGCGCCCAGAAGGGACTTTTAAAGCCGGCGGCCAGAAGGGACTTTTAAAGCCAGCGCCCAGAAGGGACTTTTAAAACCGGCATCCATGAATGACTATTACAACCGGCGCCCAGAAGGGACTTTTAAAGCCGGCATACATGAGTGACTATTTCAACCGGCGCCCAGAAGGGACTTTTAAAACCGGCATCCATGAGTGACTATTACAGCCGGCGCCCAGAAGGGAGTTTTAAAACCGCCATCCATGAGTAACTATTAGAACTGGCGCCCAGAAGGGACTTTTAAAACCGGCATCCATGAGTGACTATTACAATCGGCGCCCAGAAGGGACTTTTATAACGGGCATCCATGAGTGACTATTACAGCCGGAGCCCAGGAGGGACTTTTAAAACCGGCATCCATGAGTAACTATTACAACCGGCGCCCAGAAGGGACTTTTAAAACCGGCATCTATGAGTGACTATTACAGCCGGCGCCCAGAAGGGACTTTTAAAGCCGGCGGCCAGAAGGGACTTTTAAAACCGGTATCCATGAGTGGCTATTACAGCCAGCGCCCAGAAGGGACTTTTAAAACCGGCATCCATGAGTGACTATTACAACCGGCACCCAGAAGGGACTTTTAAAGCCGGCATACATGAGTGACTATTTCAACCGGCGCCCAGAAGGGACTTTTAAAACCGGCATCCATGAGTGACTATTACAGCCGGCGCCCAGAAGGGACTTTTAAAACCGCCATCCATGAGTAACTATTAGAACCGGCGCCCAGAAGGGACTTTTAAAACCGGCATCCATGAGTGACTATTACAGCCGGCGCCCAGAAGGGACTTTTAAAACCGGCATCCATGAGTGACTATTACAACCGGCGCCCAGAAGGGACTTTTAAAGCCAGCGCCCAGAAGGGACTTTTAAAGCCGGCATCCATGAGTGATTATTACAACCGGCTCCCAGAAGGGACTTTTAAAACCGGCATCTATGAGTGACTATTTCAACCGGCGCCCAGAAGGGACTTTTAAAACCGGCATCCATGAGTGACTATTACAGCCGGCGCCCAGAAGGGACTTTTAAAACCGCCATCCATGAGTAACTATTAGAACCGGCGCCCAGAAGGGACTTTTAAACCGGCATCCATGAGTGACTATTACAGCCGGCGCCCAGAAGGGACTTTTAAAACCGGCATCCATGAGTGACTATTACAACCGGCGCCCAGAAGGGACTTTTAAAGCCAGCGCCCAGAAGGGACTTTTAAAGCCGGCATCCATGAGTGATTATTACAACCGGCTCCCAGAAGGGACTTTTAAAACCGGCATCCATGAGTGACTATTACAATCGGCGCCCAGAAGGGACTTTTAAAACCGGCATCCATGAGTGACTATTACAACCGGCGCCCAGAAGGGACTTTTAAAGCCAGCGCCCAGAAGGGACTTTTAAAGCCGGCATCCATGAGTGATTATTACAGCCGGCGCCCAGAAGGGACTTTTAAAACCGGCATCCATGAGTGACTATTACAGGCGGCGCCCAGAAGGGACTTTTAAAACCGGCATCCATGAGTGACTATTACAGCCGGCGCCCAGAAGGGACTTTTAAAACCGGCATCCATGAGTGACTATTACAGCCCGCGCCCAGAAGGGACTTTTAAAACCGGCATCCATAAGTGACTATTACAACCGGCGCCCAGAAGGGACTTTTAAAGCCGGCATCCATGAGTGACTATTACAACCGGCGCCCAGAAGTGACTTTTAAAGCCGGCGCCCAGAAGGGACTTTAAAACCGGCATCCATGAGTGACTATTACAGCCGGCGCCCAGGAGGGACTTTTAAAACCGGCATCCATGAGTAACTATTACAACCGGCGCCCAGAAGGGACTTTTAAAGCCGGCATCTATGAGTTACTATTACAGCCGGCGCCCAGAAGGGACTTTTAAAGCCGGCGGCCAGAAGGGACTTTTAAAACCGGTATCCATGAGTGGCTATTACAGCCAGCGCCCAGAAGGGACTTTTGAAACCGGCATCCATGAGTGACTATTACAACCGGCACCCAGAAGGAACTTTTAAAGCCGGCATAAATGAGTGACTATTTCAACCGGCGCCCAGAAGGGACTTTTAAAACCGGCATCCATGAGTGACTATTACAGCCGGCGCCCAGAAGGGACTTTTAAAACCGCCATCCATGAGTAACTATTAGAACCGGCGCCCAGAAGGGACTTTTAAAACCGGCATCCATGAGTGACTATTACAGCCGGCGCCCAGAAGGGACTTTTAAAACCGGCATCCATGAGTGACTATTACAACCGGCGCCCAGAAGGGACTTTTAAAGCCAGCGCCCAGAAGGGACTTTTAAAGCCGGCATCCATGAGTGACTATTACAATCGGCGCCCAGAAGGGACTTTTAAAACCGGCATCCATGAGTGACTATTTCAACCGGCGCCCAGAAGGGACTTTTAAAACCAGCGCCCAGAAGGGACTTTTAAAGCCAGCGACAAGAAGGGACTTTTAAAGCCGGCGGCCAGAAGGGACTTTTAAAGCCGGCGGCCAGAAGGGACTTTTAAAACCGGCATCCATGAGTGACTATTTCAACCGGCGCCCAGAAGGGACTTTTAAAGCCAGCGCCCAGAAGGGACTTTTAAAGCCAGCGACAAGAAGGGACTTTTAAAGCCGGCGCCCAGAAGGGACTTTTAAAGCCGGCGCCCAGAAGAGACTTTTAAAGACGGCGCCCAGAAGGGACTTTTAAAGACGGCGCCCAGAAGGGACTTTTAATGCCGGCGCCCAGAAGGGACTTTTAAAGCCGGCGCCCAGAAGGGACTTTTAAAACTGGCGCCCAGAAGGGACTATTAAACCTGGCATCCATGAGTGACTATTACAGCCCGCGCCCAGAAGGGACTTTTAAAACCGGCATCCATGAGTGACTATTACAGCCGGCGCTCAGAAGGGACTTTTAAAACCGGCATCCATGAGTGACTATTACAACCGGCGCCCAGAAGGGACTTTTAAAACCGGCATCCATGAGTGACTATTACAGCCGGCGCCCAGAAGGGACTTTTAAAGCCGGCATCCATGAGTGACTATTACAACCGGCGCCCAGAAGTGACTTTTAAAGCCGGCGCCCAGAAGGGACTTTAAAACCGGCATCCATGAGTGACTATTACAGCCGGCGCCCAGGAGGGACTTTTAAAACCGGCATCCATGAGTGACTATTACAACCGGCGGCCAGAAGGGACTTTTAAAACCGGCATCCATGAGTGACTATTACAGCCGGCGCCCAGAAGGGACTTTTAAAGCCAGCGCCCAGAAGGGACTTTTAAAGCCAGCGCCCAGAAGGGACTTTTAAAGCCAGCGCCCAGAAGGGACTTTAAAAACCGGCATCCATGAGTGACTATTACAGCCGGCGCCCAGAAGGGACTTTTAAAACCGGCATCCATGAGTGACTATTACAGCCGGCGCCCAGAAGGGACTTTTAAAGACGGCATCCATGAGTGACTATTACAACTGGCGCCCAGAAGTGACTTTTAAAGCCGGCGCCCAGAAGGGACTTTAAAACCGGCATCCATCAGTGACTATTACAGCCGGCGCCCAGGAGGGACTTTTAAAACCGGCATCCATGAGTAACTATTACAACCGGCGCCCAGAAGGGACTTTTAAAACCGGCATCTATGAGTGACTATTACAGCCGGCGCCCAGAAGGGACTTTTAAAGCCGGCGGCCAGAAGGGACTTTTAAAGCCAGCGCCCAGAAGGGACTTTTAAAACCGGCATCCATGAGTGACTATTACAACCGGCGCCCAGAAGGGACTTTTAAAGCCGGCATACATGAGTGACTATTTCAACCGGCGCCCAGAAGGGACTTTTAAAACCGGCATCCATGAGTGACTATTACAGCCGGCGCCCAGAAGGGAGTTTTAAAACCGCCATCCATGAGTAACTATTAAAACTGGCGCCCAGAAGGGACTTTTAAAACCGGCATCCATGAGTGACTATTACAATCGGCGCCCAGAAGGGACTTTTAAAACCGGCATCCATGAGTGACTATTACAGCCGGAGCCCAGGAGGGACTTTTAAAACCGGCATCCATGAGTAACTATTACAACCGGCGCCCAGAAGGGACTTTTAAAACCGGCATCTATGAGTGACTATTACAGCCGGCGCCCAGAAGGGACTTTTAAAGCCGGCGGCCAGAAGGGACTTTTAAAACCGGTATCCATGAGTGGCTATTACAGCCAGCGCCCAGAAGGGACTTTTAAAACCGGCATCCATGAGTGACTATTACAACCGGCACCCAGAAGGGACTTTTAAAGCCGGCATACATGAGTGACTATTTCAACCGGCGCCCAGAAGGGACTTTTAAAACCGGCATCCATGAGTGACTATTACAGCCGGCGCCCAGAAGGGACTTTTAAAACCGCCATCCATGAGTAACTATTAGAACCGGCGCCCAGAAGGGACTTTTAAAACCGGCATCCATGAGTGACTATTACAGCCGGCGCCCAGAAGGGACTTTTAAAACCGGCATCCATGAGTGACTATTACAACCGGCGCCCAGAAGGGACTTTTAAAGCCAGCGCCCAGAAGGGACTTTTAAAGCCGGCATCCATGAGTGATTATTACAACCGGCTCCCAGAAGGGACTTTTAAAACCGGCATCCATGAGTGACTATTTCAACCGGCGCCCAGAAGGGACTTTTAAAACCGGCATCCATGAGTGACTATTACAGCCGGCGCCCAGAAGGGACTTTTAAAACCGCCATCCATGAGTAACTATTAGAACCGGCGCCCAGAAGGGACTTTTAAACCGGCATCCATGAGTGACTATTACAGCCGGCGCCCAGAAGGGACTTTTAAAACCGGCATCCATGAGTGACTATTACAACCGGCGCCCAGAAGGGACTTTTAAAGCCAGCGCCCAGAAGGGACTTTTAAAGCCGGCATCCATGAGTGATTATTACAACCGGCTCCCAGAAGGGACTTTTAAAACCGGCATCCATGAGTGACTATTACAATCGGCGCCCAGAAGGGACTTTTAAAATCGGCATCCATGAGCGACTATTTCAACCGGCGCCCAGAAGGAACTTTTAAAGCCAGCGCCCAGAAGGGACTTTTAAAGCCAGCGACAAGAAGGGACTTTTAAAGCCGGCGGCCAGAAGGGACTTTTAAAGCCAGCGCCCAGAAGGGACTTTTAAAACCGGCATCCATGAGTGACTATTACAGCCGGCGCCCAGAAGGGACTTTTAAAACCGGCATCCATGAGTGACTATTACAGCCGGCGCCCAGAAGGGACTTTTAAAACCGGCATCCATGAGTGACTATTACAGCCGGCGCCCAGAAGGGACTTTTAAAACCGGCATCCATGAGTGACTATTACAGCCGGCGCCCAGAAGGGACTTTTAAAACCGGCATCCATGAGTGACTATTATAGCCGGCGCCCAGAAGGGACTTTTAAAACCGGCATCCATGAGTGACTATTACAGCCGGCGCCCAGAAGGGACTTTTAAAACCGGCATCCATGAGTGACTATTACAACCGGCGCCCAGAAGGGACTTTTAAAGCCGGCATACATGAGTGACTATTTCAACCGGCGCCCAGAAGGGACTTTTAAAACCGGCATCCATGAGTGACTATTACAGCCGGCGCCCAGAAGGGACTTTTAAAACCGGCATCCATGAGTGACTATTACAGCCGGCGCCCAGAAGGGACTTTTAAAACCGGCATCCATGAGTGACTATTACAGCCGGCGCCCAGAAGGGACTTTTAAAACCGGCATCCATGAGTGACTATTACAGCCGGCGCCCAGAAGGGACTTTTAAAACCGGCATCCATGAGTGACTATTACAACCGGCGCCCAGAAGGGACTTTTAAAGCCGGCATACATCAGTGACTATTTCAACCGCCGCCCAGAAGGGACTTTTAAAACCGGCATCCATGAGTGACTATTACAGCCGGCGCCCAGAAGGGACTTTTAAAACCGCCATCCATGAGTAACTATTAGAACCGGCGCCCAGAAGGGACTTTTAAAACCGGCATCCATGAGTGACTATTACAACCGGCGCCCAGAAGGGACTTTTAAAGCCAAAGCCCAGAAGGGACTTTTAAAGCCGGCGCCCAGAAGGGACTTTTAAAGTCGGCGCCCAGAAGGGACTTTTAAAGCCGGCGCCCAGAAGGGACATTTAAAGCCGGCGCCCAGAAGGGACTTTTAAAGCCGGCGCCCAGAAGGGACTTTTAAAGCCGGCGCCCAGAAGGGACTTTTAAAGCCGGCGCCCAGAAGGGACTTTTAAAGCCGGCGCCCAGAAGGGACTTTTAAAGCCGGCGCCCAGAAGGGACTTTTAAAGCCGGCATCTATGAGTGACTATTACAGCCAGCGCCCAGAAAGGACTTTTAAAGCCGGCGGCCAGAAGGGACTTTTAAAGCCAGCGCCCAGAAGGGACTTTTAAAGCCAGCGCCCAGAAGGGACTTTAAAAACCGGCATCCATGAGTGACTATTACAGCCGGCGCCCAGAAGGGACTTTTAAAACCGGCATCCATGAGTGACTATTACAGCCGGTGCCCAGAAGGGACTTTTAAAGACGGCATCCATGAGTGACTATTACAACTGGCGCCCAGAAGTGACTTTTAAAGCCGGCGCCCAGAAGGGACTTTAAAACCGGCATCCATGAGTGACTATTACAGCCGGCGCCCAGGAGGGACTTTTAAAACCGGCATCCATGAGTAACTATTACAACCGGCGCCCAGAAGGGACTTTTAAAACCGGCATCTATGAGTGACTATTACAGCCGGCGCCCAGAAGGGACTTTTAAAGCCGGCGGCCAGAAGGGACTTTTAAAGCCAGCGCCCAGAAGGGACTTTTAAAACCGGCATCAATGAATGACTATTACAACCGGCGCCCAGAAGGGACTTTTAAAGCCGGCATACATGAGTGACTATTTCAACCGGCGCCCAGAAGGGACTTTTAAAACCGGCATCCATGAGTGACTATTACAGCCGGCGCCCAGAAGGGAGTTTTAAAACCGCCATCCATGAGTAACTATTAGAACTGGCGCCCAGAAGGGACTTTTAAAACCGGCATCCATGAGTGACTATTACAATCGGCGCCCAGAAGGGACTTTTATAACGGGCATCCATGAGTGACTATTACAGCCGGAGCCCAGGAGGGACTTTTAAAACCGGCATCCATGAGTAACTATTACAACCGGCGCCCAGAAGGGACTTTTAAAACCGGCATCTATGAGTGACTATTACAGCCGGCGCCCAGAAGGGACTTTTAAAGCCGGCGGCCAGAAGGGACTTTTAAAACCGGTATCCATGAGTGGCTATTACAGCCAGCGCCCAGAAGGGACTTTTAAAACCGGCATCCATGAGTGACTATTACAACCGGCACCCAGAAGGGACTTTTAAAGCCGGCATACATGAGTGACTATTTCAACCGGCGCCCAGAAGGGACTTTTAAAACCGGCATCCATGAGTGACTATTACAGCCGGCGCCCAGAAGGGACTTTTAAAACCGCCATCCATGAGTAACTATTAGAACCGGCGCCCAGAAGGGACTTTTAAAACCGGCATCCATGAGTGACTATTACAGCCGGCGCCCAGAAGGGACTTTTAAAACCGGCATCCATGAGTGACTATTACAACCGGCGCCCAGAAGGGACTTTTAAAGCCAGCGCCCAGAAGGGACTTTTAAAGCCGGCATCCATGAGTGATTATTACAACCGGCTCCCAGAAGGGACTTTTAAAACCGGCATCTATGAGTGACTATTTCAACCGGCGCCCAGAAGGGACTTTTAAAACCGGCATCCATGAGTGACTATTACAGCCGGCGCCCAGAAGGGACTTTTAAAACCGCCATCCATGAGTAACTATTAGAACCGGCGCCCAGAAGGGACTTTTAAACCGGCATCCATGAGTGACTATTACAGCCGGCGCCCAGAAGGGACTTTTAAAACCGGCATCCATGAGTGACTATTACAACCGGCGCCCAGAAGGGACTTTTAAAGCCAGCGCCCAGAAGGGACTTTTAAAGCCGGCATCCATGAGTGATTATTACAACCGGCTCCCAGAAGGGACTTTTAAAACCGGCATCCATGAGTGACTATTACAATCGGCGCCCAGAAGGGACTTTTAAAACCGGCATCCATGAGTGACTATTACAACCGGCGCCCAGAAGGGACTTTTAAAGCCAGCGCCCAGAAGGGACTTTTAAAGCCGGCATCCATGAGTGATTATTACAGCCGGCGCCCAGAAGGGACTTTTAAAACCGGCATCCATGAGTGACTATTACAGGCGGCGCCCAGAAGGGACTTTTAAAACCGGCATCCATGAGTGACTATTACAGCCGGCGCCCAGAAGGGACTTTTAAAACCGGCATCCATGAGTGACTATTACAGCCCGCGCCCAGAAGGGACTTTTAAAACCGGCATCCATAAGTGACTATTACAACCGGCGCCCAGAAGGGACTTTTAAAGCCGGCATCCATGAGTGACTATTACAACCGGCGCCCAGAAGTGACTTTTAAAGCCGGCGCCCAGAAGGGACTTTAAAACCGGCATCCATGAGTGACTATTACAGCCGGCGCCCAGGAGGGACTTTTAAAACCGGCATCCATGAGTAACTATTACAACCGGCGCCCAGAAGGGACTTTTAAAGCCGGCATCTATGAGTTACTATTACAGCCGGCGCCCAGAAGGGACTTTTAAAGCCGGCGGCCAGAAGGGACTTTTAAAACCGGTATCCATGAGTGGCTATTACAGCCAGCGCCCAGAAGGGACTTTTGAAACCGGCATCCATGAGTGACTATTACAACCGGCACCCAGAAGGAACTTTTAAAGCCGGCATAAATGAGTGACTATTTCAACCGGCGCCCAGAAGGGACTTTTAAAACCGGCATCCATGAGTGACTATTACAGCCGGCGCCCAGAAGGGACTTTTAAAACCGCCATCCATGAGTAACTATTAGAACCGGCGCCCAGAAGGGACTTTTAAAACCGGCATCCATGAGTGACTATTACAGCCGGCGCCCAGAAGGGACTTTTAAAACCGGCATCCATGAGTGACTATTACAACCGGCGCCCAGAAGGGACTTTTAAAGCCAGCGCCCAGAAGGGACTTTTAAAGCCGGCATCCATGAGTGACTATTACAATCGGCGCCCAGAAGGGACTTTTAAAACCGGCATCCATGAGTGACTATTTCAACCGGCGCCCAGAAGGGACTTTTAAAACCAGCGCCCAGAAGGGACTTTTAAAGCCAGCGACAAGAAGGGACTTTTAAAGCCGGCGGCCAGAAGGGACTTTTAAAGCCGGCGGCCAGAAGGGACTTTTAAAACCGGCATCCATGAGTGACTATTTCAACCGGCGCCCAGAAGGGACTTTTAAAGCCAGCGCCCAGAAGGGACTTTTAAAGCCAGCGACAAGAAGGGACTTTTAAAGCCGGCGCCCAGAAGGGACTTTTAAAGCCGGCGCCCAGAAGAGACTTTTAAAGACGGCGCCCAGAAGGGACTTTTAAAGACGGCGCCCAGAAGGGACTTTTAATGCCGGCGCCCAGAAGGGACTTTTAAAGCCGGCGCCCAGAAGGGACTTTTAAAACTGGCGCCCAGAAGGGACTATTAAACCTGGCATCCATGAGTGACTATTACAGCCCGCGCCCAGAAGGGACTTTTAAAACCGGCATCCATGAGTGACTATTACAGCCGGCGCTCAGAAGGGACTTTTAAAACCGGCATCCATGAGTGACTATTACAACCGGCGCCCAGAAGGGACTTTTAAAACCGGCATCCATGAGTGACTATTACAGCCGGCGCCCAGAAGGGACTTTTAAAGCCGGCATCCATGAGTGACTATTACAACCGGCGCCCAGAAGTGACTTTTAAAGCCGGCGCCCAGAAGGGACTTTAAAACCGGCATCCATGAGTGACTATTACAGCCGGCGCCCAGGAGGGACTTTTAAAACCGGCATCCATGAGTGACTATTACAACCGGCGGCCAGAAGGGACTTTTAAAACCGGCATCCATGAGTGACTATTACAGCCGGCGCCCAGAAGGGACTTTTAAAACCGGCATCCATGAGTGACTGTTACAGCCGGCGCCCAGAAGGGACTTTTAAAACCGGCATCCATGAGTGACTATTACAGCCGGCGCCCAGAAGGGACTTTTAAAGCCGGCATCCATGAGTGACTATTACAGCCGGTGACCAGAAGTGACTTTTAAAGCCGGCGCCCAGAAGGGACTTTTAAAACCGGCATCCATGAGTGACTATTACAGCCGGCGCCCAGAAGGGACTTTTAAAACCGGCATCCATGAGTGACTATTACAGCCGGCGCCCAGAAGGGACTTTTAAAACCGGCATCCATGAGTGACTATTACAGCCGGCGCCCAGAAGGGACTTTTAAAACCGGCATCCATGAGTGACTATTATAGCCGGCGCCCAGAAGGGACTTTTAAAACCGGCATCCATGAGTGACTATTACAGCCGGCGCCCAGAAGGGACTTTTAAAACCGGCATCCATGAGTGACTATTACAACCGGCGCCCAGAAGGGACTTTTAAAGCCGGCATACATCAGTGACTATTTCAACCGCCGCCCAGAAGGGACTTTTAAAACCGGCATCCATGAGTGACTATTACAGCCGGCGCCCAGAAGGGACTTTTAAAACCGCCATCCATGAGTAACTATTAGAACCGGCGCCCAGAAGGGACTTTTAAAACCGGCATCCATGAGTGACTATTACAGCCGGCGCCCAGAAGGGACTTTTAAAACCGGCATCCATGAGTGACTATTACAACCGGCGCCCAGAAGGGACTTTTAAAGCCAAAGCCCAGAAGGGACTTTTAAAGCCGGCGCCCAGAAGGGACTTTTAAAGTCGGCGCCCAGAAGGGACTTTTAAAGCCGGCGCCCAGAAGGGACATTTAAAGCCGGCGCCCAGAAGGGACTTTTAAAGCCGGCGCCCAGAAGGGACTTTTAAAGCCGGCGCCCAGAAGGGACTTTTAAAGCCGGCGCCCAGAAGGGACTTTTAAAGCCGGCGCCCAGAAGGGACTTTTAAAGCCGGCGCCCAGAAGGGACTTTTAAAGCCGGCGCCCAGAAGGGACTTTTAAAGCCGGCATCTATGAGTGACTATTACAGCCAGCGCCCAGAAAGGACTTTTAAAGCCGGCGGCCAGAAGGGACTTTTAAAGCCAGCGCCCAGAAGGGACTTTTAAAGCCAGCGCCCAGAAGGGACTTTAAAAACCGGCATCCATGAGTGACTATTACAGCCGGCGCCCAGAAGGGACTTTTAAAACCGGCATCCATGAGTGACTATTACAGCCGGTGCCCAGAAGGGACTTTTAAAGACGGCATCCATGAGTGACTATTACAACTGGCGCCCAGAAGTGACTTTTAAAGCCGGCGCCCAGAAGGGACTTTAAAACCGGCATCCATGAGTGACTATTACAGCCGGCGCCCAGGAGGGACTTTTAAAACCGGCATCCATGAGTAACTATTACAACCGGCGCCCAGAAGGGACTTTTAAAACCGGCATCTATGAGTGACTATTACAGCCGGCGCCCAGAAGGGACTTTTAAAGCCGGCGGCCAGAAGGGACTTTTAAAGCCAGCGCCCAGAAGGGACTTTTAAAACCGGCATCCATGAATGACTATTACAACCGGCGCCCAGAAGGGACTTTTAAAGCCGGCATACATGAGTGACTATTTCAACCGGCGCCCAGAAGGGACTTTTAAAACCGGCATCCATGAGTGACTATTACAGCCGGCGCCCAGAAGGGAGTTTTAAAACCGCCATCCATGAGTAACTATTAGAACTGGCGCCCAGAAGGGACTTTTAAAACCGGCATCCATGAGTGACTATTACAATCGGCGCCCAGAAGGGACTTTTATAACCGGCATCCATGAGTGACTATTACAGCCGGAGCCCAGGAGGGACTTTTAAAACCGGCATCCATGAGTAACTATTACAACCGGCGCCCAGAAGGGACTTTTAAAACCGGCATCTATGAGTGACTATTACAGCCGGCGCCCAGAAGGGACTTTTAAAGCCGGCGGCCAGAAGGGACTTTTAAAACCGGCATCCATGAGTGACTATTACAACCGGCACCCAGAAGGGACTTTTAAAGCCGGCATACATGAGTGACTATTTCAACCGGCGCCCAGAAGGGACTTTTAAAACCGGCATCCATGAGTGACTATTACAGCCGGCGCCCAGAAGGGACTTTTAAAACCGCCATCCATGAGTAACTATTAGAACCGGCGCCCAGAAGGGACTTTTAAAACCGGCATCCATGAGTGACTATTACAGCCGGCGCCCAGAAGGGACTTTTAAAACCGGCATCCATGAGTGACTATTACAACCGGCGCCCAGAAGGGACTTTTAAAGCCAGCGCCCAGAAGGGACTTTTAAAGCCGGCATCCATGAGTGATTATTACAACCGGCTCCCAGAAGGGACTTTTAAAACCGGCATCTATGAGTGACTATTTCAACCGGCGCCCAGAAGGGACTTTTAAAACCGGCATCCATGAGTGACTATTACAGCCGGCGCCCAGAAGGGACTTTTAAAACCGCCATCCATGAGTAACTATTAGAACCGGCGCCCAGAAGGGACTTTTAAACCGGCATCCATGAGTGACTATTACAGCCGGCGCCCAGAAGGGACTTTTAAAACCGGCATCCATGAGTGACTATTACAACCGGCGCCCAGAAGGGACTTTTAAAGCCAGCGCCCAGAAGGGACTTTTAAAGCCGGCATCCATGAGTGATTATTACAACCGGCTCCCAGAAGGGACTTTTAAAACCGGCATCCATGAGTGACTATTACAATCGGCGCCCAGAAGGGACTTTTAAAACCGGCATCCATGAGTGACTATTACAACCGGCGCCCAGAAGGGACTTTTAAAGCCAGCGCCCAGAAGGGACTTTTAAAGCCGGCATCCATGAGTGATTATTACAGCCGGCGCCCAGAAGGGACTTTTAAAACCGGCATCCATGAGTGACTATTACAGGCGGCGCCCAGAAGGGACTTTTAAAACCGGCATCCATGAGTGACTATTACAGCCGGCGCCCAGAAGGGACTTTTAAAACCGGCATCCATGAGTGACTATTACAGCCCGCGCCCAGAAGGGACTTTTAAAACCGGCATCCATAAGTGACTATTACAACCGGCGCCCAGAAGGGACTTTTAAAGCCGGCATCCATGAGTGACTATTACAACCGGCGCCCAGAAGTGACTTTTAAAGCCGGCGCCCAGAAGGGACTTTAAAACCGGCATCCATGAGTGACTATTACAGCCGGCGCCCAGGAGGGACTTTTAAAACCGGCATCCATGAGTAACTATTACAACCGGCGCCCAGAAGGGACTTTTAAAGCCGGCATCTATGAGTTACTATTACAGCCGGCGCCCAGAAGGGACTTTTAAAGCCGGCGGCCAGAAGGGACTTTTAAAACCGGTATCCATGAGTGGCTATTACAGCCAGCGCCCAGAAGGGACTTTTGAAACCGGCATCCATGAGTGACTATTACAACCGGCACCCAGAAGGAACTTTTAAAGCCGGCATAAATGAGTGACTATTTCAACCGGCGCCCAGAAGGGACTTTTAAAACCGGCATCCATGAGTGACTATTACAGCCGGCGCCCAGAAGGGACTTTTAAAACCGCCATCCATGAGTAACTATTAGAACCGGCGCCCAGAAGGGACTTTTAAAACCGGCATCCATGAGTGACTATTACAGCCGGCGCCCAGAAGGGACTTTTAAAACCGGCATCCATGAGTGACTATTACAACCGGCGCCCAGAAGGGACTTTTAAAGCCAGCGCCCAGAAGGGACTTTTAAAGCCGGCATCCATGAGTGACTATTACAATCGGCGCCCAGAAGGGACTTTTAAAACCGGCATCCATGAGTGACTATTTCAACCGGCGCCCAGAAGGGACTTTTAAAACCAGCGCCCAGAAGGGACTTTTAAAGCCAGCGACAAGAAGGGACTTTTAAAGCCGGCGGCCAGAAGGGACTTTTAAAGCCGGCGGCCAGAAGGGACTTTTAAAACCGGCATCCATGAGTGACTATTTCAACCGGCGCCCAGAAGGGACTTTTAAAGCCAGCGCCCAGAAGGGACTTTTAAAGCCAGCGACAAGAAGGGACTTTTAAAGCCGGCGCCCAGAAGGGACTTTTAAAGCCGGCGCCCAGAAGAGACTTTTAAAGACGGCGCCCAGAAGGGACTTTTAAAGACGGCGCCCAGAAGGGACTTTTAATGCCGGCGCCCAGAAGGGACTTTTAAAGCCGGCGCCCAGAAGGGACTTTTAAAACTGGCGCCCAGAAGGGACAATTAAACCTGGCATCCATGAGTGACTATTACAGCCCGCGCCCAGAAGGGACTTTTAAAACCGGCATCCATGAGTGACTATTACAGCCGGCGCTCAGAAGGGACTTTTAAAACCGGCATCCATGAGTGACTATTACAACCGGCGCCCAGAAGGGACTTTTAAAACCGGCATCCATGAGTGACTATTACAGCCGGCGCCCACAAGGGACTTTTAAAGCCGGCATCCATGAGTGACTATTACAACCGGCGCCCAGAAGTGACTTTTAAAGCCGGCGCCCAGAAGGGACTTTAAAACCGGCATCCATGAGTGACTATTACAGCCGGCGCCCAGGAGGGACTTTTAAAACCGGCATCCATGAGTGACTATTACAACCGGCGGCCAGAAGGGACTTTTAAAACCGGCATCCATGAGTGACTATTACAGCCGGCGCCCAGAAGGGACTTTTAAAACCGGCATCCATGAGTGACTGTTACAGCCGGCGCCCAGAAGGGACTTTTAAAACCGGCATCCATGAGTGACTATTACAGCCGGCGCCCAGAAGGGACTTTTAAAGCCGGCATCCATGAGTGACTATTACAGCCGGTGACCAGAAGTGACTTTTAAAGCCGGCGCCCAGAAGGGACTTTTAAAGCCGGCGCCCAGAAGAGACTTTTAAAGACGGCGCCCAGAAGGGACTTTTAAAGACGGCGCCCAGAAGGGACTTTTAATGCCGGCGCCCAGAAGGGACTTTTAAAGCCGGCGCCCAGAAGGGACTTTTAAAACTGGCGCCCAGAAGGGACTATTAAAACTGGCATCCATGAGTGACTATTACAGCCCGCGCCCAGAAGGGACTTTTAAAACCGGCATCCATGAGTGACTATTACAGCCGGCGCTCAGAAGGGACTTTTAAAACCGGCATCCATGAGTGACTATTACAACCGGCGCCCAGAAGGGATTTTTAAAACCGGCATCCATGAGTGACTATTACAGCCGGCGCCCAGAAGGGACTTTTAAAGCCGGCATCCATGAGTGACTATTACAACCGACGCCCAGAAGTGACTTTTAAAGCCGGCGCCCAGAAGGGACTTTAAAACCGGCATCCATGAGTGACTATTACAGCCGGCGCCCAGGAGGGACTTTTAAAACCGGCATCCATGAGTGACTATTACAACCGGCGCCCAGAAGGGACTTTTAAAACCGGCATCTATGAGTGACTATTACAGCCGGCGCCCAGAAGGGACTTTTAAAGCCGGCGGCCAGAAGGGACTTTTAAAGCCAGCGCCCAGAAGGGACTTTTAAAACCGGCATCCATGAGTGACTATTACAACCGGAGCCCAGAAAGGACTTTTAAAGCCGGCATACATGAGTGACTATTTCAACCGGCGCCCAGAAGGGACTTTTAAAACCGGCATCCATGAGTGACTATTACAGCCGGCGCCCAGAAGGGACTTTTAAAACCGCCATCCATGAGTAACTATTAGAACCAGCGCCCAGAAGGGACTTTTAAAACCGGCATCCATGAGTGACTATTACAGCCGGCGCCCAGAAGGGACTTTTAAAACCGGCATCCATGAGTGACTATTACAACCGGCGCCCAGAAGGGACTTTTAAAGCCAACGCCCAGAAGGGACTTTTAAAGCCAACGCCCAGAAGGGACTTTTAAAGCCAACGCCCAGGAGGGACTTTTAAAGCCGGCGCCCAGAAGGGACTTTTAAAGCCGACGCCCAGAAGGGACTTTTAAAGCCGGCGCCCAGAAAGGAATTTTAAAGCCGGCGCCCAGAAGGGACTTTTAAAGCCGGCGCCCAGAAGGGACTTTTAAAGCCGGCATCTATGAGTGACTTTTAAAGCCAGCGCCTAGAAGGGACTTTTAAAGCCAGCGCCCAGAAGGGACTTTAAAAAGCGGCATCCATGAGTGACTATTACAGCCGGCGCCCAGAAGGGACTTTTAAAACCGGCATCCATGAGTGACTATTACAGCCGGCGCCCAGAAGGGACTTTTAAAGACGGCATCCATGAGTGACTATTACAACCGGCATCCATGAGTGACTATTACAGCCGGCGCCCAGAAGGGACTTTTAAAACCGCCATCCATGAGTAACTATTAGAACCGGCGCCCAGAAGGGACTTTTAAAACCGGCATCCATGAGTGACTATTACAGCCGGCGCCCAGAAGGGACTTTTAAAACCGGCATCCATGAGTGACTATTACAACCGGCGCCCAGAAGGGACTTTTAAAGCCAAAGCCCAGAAGGGACTTTTAAAGCCAACGCCCAGAAGGGACTTTTAAAGCCGGCGCCCAGAAGGGACTTTTAAAGCCGGCGCCCAGAAGGGACTTTTAAAGCCGGCGCCCAGAAGGGACTTTTAAAGCCGGCGCCCAGAAAGGAATTTTAAAGCCGGCGCCCAGAAGGGACTTTTAAAGCCGGCGCCCAGAAGGGACTTTTAAAGCCGGCATCTATGAGTGACTTTTAAAGCCAGCGCCCAGAAGGGATTTTTAAAGCCAGCGCCCAGAAGGGACTTTAAAAACCGGCATCCATGAGTGACTATTACAGCCGGCGCCCAGAAGGGACTTTTAAAACCGGCATCCATGAGTGACTATTACAGCCGGCGCCCAGAAGGGACTTTTAAAGACGGCATCCATGAGTGACTATTACAACCGGCGCCCAGAAGTGACTTTTAAAGCCAGCGCCCAGAAGGGACTTTAAAACCGGCATCCATGAGTGACTATTACAGCCGGCGCCCAGAAGGGACTTTTAAAGCCGGCGGCCAGAAGGGACTTTTAAAGCCAGCGCCCAGAAGGGACTTTTAAAACCGGCATCCATGAGTGACTATTACAACCGGCGCCCGGAAGGGACTTTTAAAGCCGGCATACATGAGTGACTATTTCAACCGGCGCCCAGAAGGGACTTTTAAAACCGGCATCCATGAGTGACTATTACAGCCGGCGCCCAGAAGGGACTTTTAAAACCGCCATCCATGAGTAACTATTAGAACCGGCGCCCAGAAGGGACTTTTAAAACCGGCATCCATGAGTGACTATTACAGCCGGCGCCCAGAAGGGACTTTTAAAACCGGCATCCATGAGTGACTATTACAACCGGCGCCCAGAAGGGACTTTTAAAGCCAAAGCCCAGAAGGGACTTTTAAAGCCGGCGCCCAGAAGGGACTTTTAAAGTCGGCGCCCAGAAGGGACTTTTAAAGCCGGCGCCCAGAAGGGACATTTAAAGCCGGCGCCCAGAAGGGACTTTTAAAGCCGGCGCCTAGAAGGGACTTTTAAAGCCGGCGCCCAGAAGGGACTTTTAAAGCCGGCGCCCAGAAGGGACTTTTAAAGCCGGCGCCCAGAAGGGACTTTTAAAGCCGGCGCCCAGAAGGGACTTTTAAAGCCGGCGCCCAGAAGGGACTTTTAAAGCCGGCATCTATGAGTGACTATTACAGCCAGCGCCCAGAAAGGACTTTTAAAGCCGGCGGCCAGAAGGGACTTTTAAAGCCAGCGCCCAGAAGGGACTTTTAAAGCCAGCGCCCAGAAGGGACTTTAAAAACCGGCATCCATGAGTGACTATTACAGCCGGCGCCCAGAAGGGACTTTTAAAACCGGCATCCATGAGTGACTATTACAGCCGGCGCCCAGAAGGGACTTTTAAAACCGGCATCCATGAGTGACTATTACAGCCGGCGCCCAGAAGGGACTTTTAAAACCGGCATCCAAGAGTGACTATTATAGCCGGCGCCCAGAAGGGACTTTTAAAACCGGCATCCATGAGTGACTATTACAGCCGGCGCCCAGAAGGGACTTTTAAAACCGGCATCCATGAGTGACTATTACAACCGGCGCCCAGAAGGGACTTTTAAAGCCGGCATACATGAGTGACTATTTCAACCGGCGCCCAGAAGGGACTTTTAAAACCGGCATCCATGAGTGACTATTACAGCCGGCGCCCAGAAGGGACTTTTAAAACCGGCATCCATGAGTGACTATTACAGCCGGCGCCCAGAAGGGACTTTTAAAACCGGCATCCATGAGTGACTATTACAGCCGGCGCCCAGAAGGGACTTTTAAAACCGGCATCCATGAGTGACTATTATAGCCGGCGCCCAGAAGGGACTTTTAAAACCGGCATCCATGAGTGACTATTACAGCCGGCGCCCAGAAGGGACTTTTAAAACCGGCATCCATGAGTGACTATTACAACCGGCGCCCAGAAGGGACTTTTAAAGCCGGCATACATGAGTGACTATTTCAACCGCCGCCCAGAAGGGACTTTTAAAACCGGCATCCATGAGTGACTATTACAGCCGGCGCCCAGAAGGGACTTTTAAAACCGCCATCCATGAGTAACTATTAGAACCGGCGCCCAGAAGGGACTTTTAAAACCGGCATCCATGAGTGACTATTACAGCCGGCGCCCAGAAGGGACTTTTAAAACCGGCATCCATGAGTGACTATTACAACCGGCGCCCAGAAGGGACTTTTAAAGCCAAAGCCCAGAAGGGACTTTTAAAGCCGGCGCCCAGAAGGGACTTTTAAAGTCGGCGCCCAGAAGGGACTTTTAAAGCCGGCGCCCAGAAGGGACATTTAAAGCCGGCGCCCAGAAGGGACTTTTAAAGCCGGCGCCCAGAAGGGACTTTTAAAGCCGGCGCCCAGAAGGGACTTTTAAAGCCGGCGCCCAGAAGGGACTTTTAAAGCCGGCGCCCAGAAGGGACTTTTAAAGCCGGCGCCCAGAAGGGACTTTTAAAGCCGGCGCCCAGAAGGGACTTTTAAAGCCGGCATCTATGAGTGACTATTACAGCCAGCGCCCAGAAAGGACTTTTAAAGCCGGCGGCCAGAAGGGACTTTTAAAGCCAGCGCCCAGAAGGGACTTTTAAAGCCAGCGCCCAGAAGGGACTTTAAAAACCGGCATCCATGAGTGACTATTACAGCCGGCGCCCAGAAGGGACTTTTAAAACCGGCATCCATGAGTGACTATTACAGCCGGTGCCCAGAAGGGACTTTTAAAGACGGCATCCATGAGTGACTATTACAACTGGCGCCCAGAAGTGACTTTTAAAGCCGGCGCCCAGAAGGGACTTTAAAACCGGCATCCATGAGTGACTATTACAGCCGGCGCCCAGGAGGGACTTTTAAAACCGGCATCCATGAGTAACTATTACAACCGGCGCCCAGAAGGGACTTTTAAAACCGGCATCTATGAGTGACTATTACAGCCGGCGCCCAGAAGGGACTTTTAAAGCCGGCGGCCAGAAGGGACTTTTAAAGCCAGCGCCCAGAAGGGACTTTTAAAACCGGCATCCATGAGTGACTATTACAACCGGCGCCCAGAAGGGACTTTTAAAGCCGGCATACATGAGTGACTATTTCAACCGGCGCCCAGAAGGGACTTTTAAAACCGGCATCCATGAGTGACTATTACAGCCGGCGCCCAGAAGGGAGTTTTAAAACCGCCATCCATGAGTAACTATTAGAACTGGCGCCCAGAAGGGACTTTTAAAACCGGCATCCATGAGTGACTATTACAATCGGCGCCCAGAAGGGACTTTTATAACCGGCATCCATGAGTGACTATTACAGCCGGAGCCCAGGAGGGACTTTTAAAACCGGCATCCATGAGTAACTATTACAACCGGCGCCCAGAAGGGACTTTTAAAACCGGCATCTATGAGTGACTATTACAGCCGGCGCCCAGAAGGGACTTTTAAAGCCGGCGGCCAGAAGGGACTTTTAAAACCGGTATCCATGAGTGGCTATTACAGCCAGCGCCCAGAAGGGACTTTTAAAACCGGCATCCATGAGTGACTATTACAACCGGCACCCAGAAGGGACTTTTAAAGCCGGCATACATGAGTGACTATTTCAACCGGCGCCCAGAAGGGACTTTTAAAACCGGCATCCATGAGTGACTATTACAGCCGGCGCCCAGAAGGGACTTTTAAAACCGCCATCCATGAGTAACTATTAGAACCGGCGCCCAGAAGGGACTTTTAAAACCGGCATCCATGAGTGACTATTACAGCCGGCGCCCAGAAGGGACTTTTAAAACCGGCATCCATGAGTGACTATTACAACCGGCGCCCAGAAGGGACTTTTAAAGCCAGCGCCCAGAAGGGACTTTTAAAGCCGGCATCCATGAGTGATTATTACAACCGGCTCCCAGAAGGGACTTTTAAAACCGGCATCTATGAGTGACTATTTCAACCGGCGCCCAGAAGGGACTTTTAAAACCGGCATCCATGAGTGACTATTACAGCCGGCGCCCAGAAGGGACTTTTAAAACCGCCATCCATGAGTAACTATTAGAACCGGCGCCCAGAAGGGACTTTTAAACCGGCATCCATGAGTGACTATTACAGCCGGCGCCCAGAAGGGACTTTTAAAACCGGCATCCATGAGTGACTATTACAACCGGCGCCCAGAAGGGACTTTTAAAGCCAGCGCCCAGAAGGGACTTTTAAAGCCGGCATCCATGAGTGACTATTACAACCGACGCCCAGAAGTGACTTTTAAAGCCGGCGCCCAGAAGGGACTTTAAAACCGGCATCCATGAGTGACTATTACAGCCGGCGCCCAGGAGGGACTTTTAAAACCGGCATCCATGAGTGACTATTACAACCGGCGCCCAGAAGGGACTTTTAAAACCGACATCTATGAGTGACTATTACAGCCGGCGCCCAGAAGGGACTTTTAAAGCCGGCGGCCAGAAGGGACTTTTAAAGCCAGCGCCCAGAAGGGACTTTTAAAACCGGCATCCATGAGTGACTATTACAACCGGAGCCCAGAAAGGACTTTTAAAGCCGGCATACATGAGTGACTATTTCAACCGGCGCCCAGAAGGGACTTTTAAAACCGGCATCCATGAGTGACTATTACAGCCGGCGCCCAGAAGGGACTTTTAAAACCGCCATCCATGAGTAACTATTAGAACCAGCGCCCAGAAGGGACTTTTAAAACCGGCATCCATGAGTGACTATTACAGCCGGCGCCCAGAAGGGACTTTTAAAACCGGCATCCATGAGTGACTATTACAACCGGCGCCCAGAAGGGACTTTTAAAGCCAACGCCCAGAAGGGACTTTTAAAGCCAACGCCCAGAAGGGACTTTTAAAGCCAACGCCCAGAAGGGACTTTTAAAGCCAACGCCCAGGAGGGACTTTTAAAGCCGGCGCCCAGAAGGGACTTTTAAAGCCGACGCCCAGAAGGGACTTTTAAAGCCGGCGCCCAGAAAGGAATTTTAAAGCCGGCGCCCAGAAGGGACTTTTAAAGCCGGCGCCCAGAAGGGACTTTTAAAGCCGGCATCTATGAGTGACTTTTAAAGCCAGCGCCTAGAAGGGACTTTTAAAGCCAGCGCCCAGAAGGGACTTTAAAAAGCGGCATCCATGAGTGACTATTACAGCCGGCGCCCAGAAGGGACTTTTAAAACCGGCATCCATGAGTGACTATTACAGCCGGCGCCCAGAAGGGACTTTTAAAGACGGCATCCATGAGTGACTATTACAACCGGCATCCATGAGTGACTATTACAGCCGGCGCCCAGAAGGGACTTTTAAAACCGCCATCCATGAGTAACTATTAGAACCGGCGCCCAGAAGGGACTTTTAAAACCGGCATCCATGAGTGACTATTACAGCCGGCGCCCAGAAGGGACTTTTAAAACCGGCATCCATGAGTGACTATTACAACCGGCGCCCAGAAGGGACTTTTAAAGCCAAAGCCCAGAAGGGACTTTTAAAGCCAACGCCCAGAAGGGACTTTTAAAGCCGGCGCCCAGAAGGGACTTTTAAAGCCGGCGCCCAGAAGGGACTTTTAAAGCCGGCGCCCAGAAGGGACTTTTAAAGCCGGCGCCCAGAAAGGAATTTTAAAGCCGGCGCCCAGAAGGGACTTTTAAAGCCGGCGCCCAGAAGGGACTTTTAAAGCCGGCATCTATGAGTGACTTTTAAAGCCAGCGCCCAGAAGGGACTTTTAAAGCCAGCGCCCAGAAGGGACTTTAAAAACCGGCATCCATGAGTGACTATTACAGCCGGCGCCCAGAAGGGACTTTTAAAACCGGCATCCATGAGTGACTATTACAGCCGGCGCCCAGAAGGGACTTTTAAAGACGGCATCCATGAGTGACTATTACAACCGGCGCCCAGAAGTGACTTTTAAAGCCAGCGCCCAGAAGGGACTTTAAAACCGGCATCCATGAGTGACTATTACAGCCGGCGCCCAGAAGGGACTTTTAAAGCCGGCGGCCAGAAGGGACTTTTAAAGCCAGCGCCCAGAAGGGACTTTTAAAACCGGCATCCATGAGTGACTATTACAACCGGCGCCCAGAAGGGACTTTTAAAGCCGGCATACATGAGTGACTATTTCAACCGGCGCCCAGAAGGGACTTTTAAAACCGGCATCCATGAGTGACTATTACAGCCGGCGCCCAGAAGGGACTTTTAAAACCGCCATCCATGAGTAACTATTAGAACCGGCGCCCAGAAGGGACTTTTAAAACCGGCATCCATGAGTGACTATTACAGCCGGCGCCCAGAAGGGACTTTTAAAACCGGCATCCATGAGTGACTATTACAACCGGCGCCCAGAAGGGACTTTTAAAGCCAAAGCCCAGAAGGGACTTTTAAAGCCGGCGCCCAGAAGGGACTTTTAAAGTCGGCGCCCAGAAGGGACTTTTAAAGCCGGCGCCCAGAAGGGACATTTAAAGCCGGCGCCCAGAAGGGACTTTTAAAGCCGGCGCCCAGAAGGGACTTTTAAAGCCGGCGCCCAGAAGGGACTTTTAAAGCCGGCGCCCAGAAGGGACTTTTAAAGCCGGCGCCCAGAAGGGACTTTTAAAGCCGGCGCCCAGAAGGGACTTTTAAAGCCGGCGCCCAGAAGGGACTTTTAAAGCCGGCATCTATGAGTGACTATTACAGCCAGCGCCCAGAAAGGACTTTTAAAGCCGGCGGCCAGAAGGGACTTTTAAAGCCAGCGCCCAGAAGGGACTTTTAAAGCCAGCGCCCAGAAGGGACTTTAAAAACCGGCATCCATGAGTGACTATTACAGCCGGCGCCCAGAAGGGACTTTTAAAACCGGCATCCATGAGTGACTATTACAGCCGGCGCCCAGAAGGGAGTTTTAAAACCGCCATCCATGAGTAACTATTAGAACTGGCGCCCAGAAGGGACTTTTAAAACCGGCATCCATGAGTGACTATTACAACTGGCGCCCAGAAGTGACTTTTAAAGCCGGCGCCCAGAAGGGACTTTAAAACCGGCATCCATGAGTGACTATTACAGCCGGCGCCCAGGAGGGACTTTTAAAACCGGCATCCATGAGTAACTATTACAACCGGCGCCCAGAAGGGACTTTTAAAACCGGCATCTATGAGTGACTATTAAAGCCGGCGCCCAGAAGGGACTTTTAAAGCCGGCGGCCAGAAGGGACTTTTAAAGCCAGCGCCCAGAAGGGACTTTTAAAACCGGCATCCATGAGTGACTATTACAACCGGCGCCCAGAAGGGACTTTTAAAGCCGGCATACATGAGTGACTATTTCAACCGGCGCCCAGAAGGGACTTTTAAAACCGGCATCCATGAGTGACTATTACAGCCGGCGCCCAGAAGGGAGTTTTAAAACCGCCATCCATGAGTAACTATTAGAACTGGCGCCCAGAAGGGACTTTTAAAACCGGCATCCATGAGTGACTATTACAATCGGCGCCCAGAAGGGACTTTTAAAACCGGCATCCATGAGTGACTATTACAGCCGGAGCCCAGGAGGGACTTTTAAAACCGGCATCCATGAGTAACTATTACAACCGGCGCCCAGAAGGGACTTTTAAAACCGGCATCTATGAGTGACTATTACAGCCGGCGCCCAGAAGGGACTTTTAAAGCCGGCGGCCAGAAGGGACTTTTAAAACCGGTATCCATGAGTGGCTATTACAGCCAGCGCCCAGAAGGGACTTTTAAAACCGGCATCCATGAGTGACTATTACAACCGGCACCCAGAAGGGACTTTTAAAGCCGGCATACATGAGTGACTATTTCAACCGGCGCCCAGAAGGGACTTTTAAAACCGGCATCCATGAGTGACTATTACAGCCGGCGCCCAGAAGGGACTTTTAAAACCGCCATCCATGAGTAACTATTAGAACCGGCGCCCAGAAGGGACTTTTAAAACCGGCATCCATGAGTGACTATTACAGCCGGCGCCCAGAAGGGACTTTTAAAACCGGCATCCATGAGTGACTATTACAACCGGCGCCCAGAAGGGACTTTTAAAGCCAGCGCCCAGAAGGGACTTTTAAAGCCGGCATCCATGAGTGATTATTACAACCGGCTCCCAGAAGGGACTTTTAAAACCGGCATCCATGAGTGACTATTTCAACCGGCGCCCAGAAGGGACTTTTAAAACCGGCATCCATGAGTGACTATTACAGCCGGCGCCCAGAAGGGACTTTTAAAACCGCCATCCATGAGTAACTATTAGAACCGGCGCCCAGAAGGGACTTTTAAACCGGCATCCATGAGTGACTATTACAGCCGGCGCCCAGAAGGGACTTTTAAAACCGGCATCCATGAGTGACTATTACAACCGGCGCCCAGAAGGGACTTTTAAAGCCAGCGCCCAGAAGGGACTTTTAAAGCCGGCATCCATTAGTGATTATTACAACCGGCTCCCAGAAGGGACTTTTAAAACCGGCATCCATGAGTGACTATTACAATCGGCGCCCAGAAGGGACTTTTAAAATCGGCATCCATGAGTGACTATTTCAACCGGCGCCCAGAAGGAACTTTTAAAGCCAGCGCCCAGAAGGGACTTTTAAAGCCAGCGACAAGAAGGGACTTTTAAAGCCGGCGGCCAGATGGGACTTTTAAAGCCAGCGCCCAGAAGGGACTTTTAAAACCGGCATCCATGAGTGACTATTACAGCCGGCGCCCAGAAGGGACTTTTAAAACCGGCATCCATGAGTGACTATTACAGCCGGCGCCCAGAAGGGACTTTTAAAACCGGCATCCATGAGTGACTATTACAGCCGGCGCCCAGAAGGGACTTTTAAAACCGGCATCCATGAGTGACTATTACAGCCGGCGCCCAGAAGGGACTTTTAAAACCGGCATCCATGAGTGACTATTATAGCCGGCGCCCAGAAGGGACTTTTAAAACCGGCATCCATGAGTGACTATTACAGCCGGCGCCCAGAAGGGACTTTTAAAACCGCCATCCATGAGTAACTATTAGAACCGGCGCCCAGAAGGGACTTTTAAAGCCAGCGCCCAGAAGGGACTTTTAAAGCCGGCATCCATTAGTGATTATTACAACCGGCTCCCAGAAGGGACTTTTAAAACCGGCATCCATGAGTGACTATTACAATCGGCGCCCAGAAGGGACTTTTAAAACCGGCATCCATGAGTGACTATTACAACCGGCGCCCAGAAGGGACTTTTAAAGCCGGCATACATGAGTGACTATTTCAACCGGCGCCCAGAAGGGACTTTTAAAACCGGCATCCATGAGTGACTATTACAGCCGGCGCCCAGAAGGGACTTTTAAAACCGCCATCCATGAGTAACTATTAGAACCGGCGCCCAGAAGGGACTTTTAAAACCGGCATCCATGAGTGACTATTACAGCCAGCGCCCAGAAGGGACTTTTAAAACCGGCATCCATGAGTGACTATTACAGCCGGCGCCCAGAAGGGACTTTTAAAACCGGCATCCATGAGTGACTATTACAACCGGCGCCCAGAAAGGGACTTTTAAAGCCAGCGCCCAGAAGGGACTTTTAAAGCCGGCATCCATGAGTGATTATTACAGCCGGCGCCCAGAAGGGACTTTTAAAACCGGCATCCATGAGTGACTATTACAACCGGCGCCCAGAAGGGACTTTTAAAACCGGCATCCATGAGTGACTATTACAGCCGGTGCCCAGAAGGGACTTTTAAAACCGGCATCCATGAGTGACTATTACAGCCGGCGCCCAGAAGGCACTTTTAAAGCCGGCATCCATAAGTGACTATTACAACCGGCGCCCAGAAGTGACTTTTAAAGCCGGCGCCCAGAAGGGACTTTAAAACCGGCATCCATGAGTGACTATTACAGCCGGCGCCCAGGAGGGACTTTTAAAACCGGCATCTATGAGTGACTATTACAGCCGGCGCCCAGAAGGGACTTTTAAAGCCGGCGGTCAGAAGGGACTTTTAAAGCCAGCGCCCAGAAGGGACTTTTAAAACCGCCATCCATGAGTAACTATTAGAACCGGCGCCCAGAAGGGACTTTTAAACCGGCATCCATGAGTGACTATTACAGCCGGCGCCCAGAAGGGACTTTTAAAACCGGCATCCATGAGTGACTATTACAACCGGCGCCCAGAAGGGACTTTTAAAGCCGGCATCCATAAGTGACTATTACAACCGGCGCCCAGAAGTGACTTTTAAAGCCGGCGCCCAGAAGGGACTTTAAAACCGGCATCCATGAGTGACTATTACAGCCGGCGCCCAGGAGGGACTTTTAAAACCGGCATCTATGAGTGACTATTACAGCCGGCGCCCAGAAGGGACTTTTAAAGCCGGCGGTCAGAAGGGACTTTTAAAGCCAGCGCCCAGAAGGGACTTTTAAAACCGGCATCCATGAGTGGCTATTACAGCCGGCGCCCAGAAAGGACTTTTAAAACCGGCATCCATGAGTGACTATTACAACCGGCGCCCAGAAGGGACTTTTAAAACCGGCATCCATGAGTGACTATTACAGCCGGCGCCCAGAAGGGACTTTTAAAACCGGCATCCATGAGTGACTATTACAACCGGCGCCCAGAAGGGACTTTTAAAGCCGGCATCCATAAGTGACTATTACAACCGGCGCCCAGAAGTGACTTTTAAAGCCGGCGCCCAGAAGGGACTTTAAAACCGGCATCCATGAGTGACTATTACAGCCGGCGCCCAGGAGGGACTTTTAAAACCGGCATCTATGAGTGACTATTACAGCCGGCGCCCAGAAGGGACTTTTAAAGCCGGCGGTCAGAAGGGACTTTTAAAGCCAGCGCCCAGAAGGGACTTTTAAAACCGGCATCCATGAGTGGCTATTACAGCCGGCGCCCAGAAAGGACTTTTAAAACCGGCATCCATGAGTGACTATTACAACCGGCGCCCAGAAGGGACTTTTAAAACCGGCATCCATGAGTGACTATTACAGCCGGCGCCCAGAAGGGACTTTTAAAACCGGCATCCATGAGTGACTATTACAACCGGCGCCCAGAAGGGACTTTTAAAGCCGGCATCCATAAGTGACTATTACAACCGGCGCCCAGAAGTGACTTTTAAAGCCGGCGCCCAGAAGGGACTTTAAAACCGGCATCCATGAGTGACTATTACAGCCGGCGCCCAGGAGGGACTTTTAAAACCGGCATCTATGAGTGACTATTACAGCCGGCGCCCAGAAGGGACTTTTAAAGCCGGCGGTCAGAAGGGACTTTTAAAGCCAGCGCCCAGAAGGGACTTTTAAAACCGGCATCCATGAGTGGCTATTACAGCCGGCGCCCAGAAAGGACTTTTAAAACCGGCATCCATGAGTGACTATTACAACCGGCGCCCAGAAGGGACTTTTAAAGCCGGCATACATGAGTGACTATTTCAACCGGCGCCCAGAAGGGATTTTTAAAACAGGCATCCATGAGTGACTATTACAGCCGGCGCCCAGAAGGGACTTTTAAAACCGCCATCCATGAGTAACTATTAGAACCGGCGCCCAGAAGGGACTTTTAAACCGGCATCCATGAGTGACTATTACAGCCGGCGCCCAGAAGGGACTTTTAAAACCGGCATCCATGAGTGACTATTACAACCGGCGCCCAGAAGGCTCTTTTAAAGCCAGCGCCCAGAAGGGACTTTTAAAGCCGGCATCCATGAGTGATTATTACAACCGGCTCCCAGAAAGGACTTTTAAAACCGGCATCCATGAGTGACTATTACAATCGGCGCCCAGAAGGGACTTTTAAAACCGGCATCCATGAGTGACTATTTCAACCGGCGCCCAGAAGGAACTTTTAAAGCCAGCGCCCAGAAGGGACTTTTAAAGCCAGCGACAAGAAGGGACTTTTAAAGCCGGCGGCCAGAAGGGACTTTTAAAGCCAGCGCCCAGAAGGGACTTTTAAAACCGGCATCCATGAGTGACTATTACAGCCGGCGCCCAGAAGGGACTTTTAAAACCGGCATCCATGAGTGACTATTACAGCCGGCGCCCAGAAGGGACTTTTAAAACCGGCATCCATGAGTGACTATTACAACCGGCGCCCAGAAGGGACTTTTAAAGCCGGCATACATGAGTGACTATTTCAACCGGCGCCCAGAAGGGACTTTTAAAACCGGCATCCATGAGTGACTATTACAGCCGGCGCCCAGAAGGGACTTTTAAAACCGCCATCCATGAGTAACTATTAGAACCGGCGCCCAGAAGGGACTTTTAAAACCGGCATCCATGAGTGACTATTACAGCCGGCGCCCAGAAGGGACTTTTAAAACCGGCATCCATGAGTGACTATTACAGCCGGCGCCCAGAAGGGACTTTTAAAACCGGCATCCATGAGTGACTATTACAACCGGCGCCCAGAAGGGACTTTTAAAGCCGGCATCCATAAGTGACTATTACAACCGGCGCCCAGAAGTGACTTTTAAAGCCGGCGCCCAGAAGGGACTTTAAAACCGGCATCCATGAGTGACTATTACAGCCGGCGCCCAGGAGGGACTTTTAAAACCGGCATCTATGAGTGACTATTACAGCCGGCGCCCAGAAGGGACTTTTAAAGCCGGCGGCCAGAAGGGACTTTTAAAGCCAGCGCCCAGAAGGGACTTTTAAAGCCAGCGCCCAGAAGGGACTTTTAAAACCGGCATCCATGAGTGGCTATTACAACCGGCGCCCAGAAGGGACTTTTAAAGCCGGCATACATGAGTGACTATTTCAACCGGCGCCCAGAAGGGACTTTTAAAACCGGCATCCATGAGTGACTATTACAGCCGGCGCCCAGAAGGGACTTTTAAAACCGCCATCCATGAGTAACTATTAGAACCGGCGCCCAGAAGGGACTTTTAAACCGGCATCCATGAGTGACTATTACAGCCGGCGCCCAGAAGGGACTTTTAAAACCGGCATCCATGAGTGACTATTACAACCGGCGCCCAGAAGGGACTTTTAAAGCCAGCGCCCAGAAGGGACTTTTAAAGCCGGCATCCATGAGTGATTATTACAACCGGCTCCCAGAAGGGACTTTTAAAACCGGCATCCATGAGTGACTATTTCAACCGGCGCCCAGAAGGAACTTTTAAAGCCAGCGCCCAGAAGGGACTTTTAAAGCCAGCGACAAGAAGGGACTTTTAAAGCCGGCGGCCAGAAGGGACTTTTAAAGCCAGCGCCCAGAAGGGACTTTTAAAACCGGCATCCATGAGTGACTATTACAGCCGGCGCCCAGAAGGGACTTTTAAAACCGGCATCCATGAGTGACTATTACAGCCGGCGCCCAGAAGGGACTTTTAAAACCGGCATCCATGAGTGACTATTACAGCCGGCGCCCAGAAGGGACTTTTAAAACCGGCATCCATGAGTGACTATTACAGCCGGCGCCCAGAAGGGACTTTTAAAACCGGCATCCATGAGTGACTATTATAGCCGGCGCCCAGAAGGGACTTTTAAAACCGGCATCCATGAGTGACTATTACAACCGGCGCCCAGAAGGGACTTTTAAAGCCGGCATACATGAGTGACTATTTCAACCGGCGCCCAGAAGGGACTTTTAAAACCGGCATCCATGAGTGACTATTACAGCCGGCGCCCAGAAGGGACTTTTAAAACCGCCATCCATGAGTAACTATTAGAACCGGCGCCCAGAAGGGACTTTTAAAACCGGCATCCATGAGTGACTATTACAGCCGGCGCCCAGAAGGGACTTTTAAAACCGGCATCCATGAGTGACTATTACAACCGGCGCCCAGAAGGGACTTTTAAAGCCAGCGCCCAGAAGGGACTTTTAAAGCCGGCATCCATGAGTGATTATTACAACCGGCTCCCAGAAGGGACTTTTAAAACCGGCATCCATGAGTGACTATTTCAACCGGCGCCCAGAAGGAACTTTTAAAGCCAGCGCCCAGAAGGGACTTTTAAAGCCGGCGGCCAGAAGGGACTTTTAAAGCCAGCGCCCAGAAGGGACTTTTAAAACCGGCATCCATGAGTGACTATTACAGCCGGCGCCCAGAAGGGACTTTTAAAACCGGCATCCATGAGTGACTATTACAGCCGGCGCCCAGAAGGGACTTTTAAAACCGGCATCCATGAGTGACTATTACAGCCGGCGCCCAGAAGGGACTTTTAAAACCGGCATCCATGAGTGACTATTACAGCCGGCGCCCAGAAGGGACTTTTAAAACCGGCATCCATGAGTGACTATTATAGCCGGCGCCCAGAATGGACTTTTAAAACCGGCATCCATGAGTGACTATTACAGCCGGCGCCCAGAAGGGACTTTTAAAACCGGCATCCATGAGTGACTATTACAACCGGCGCCCAGAAGGGACTTTTAAAGCCGGCATACATGAGTGACTATTTCAACCGGCGCCCAGAAGGGACTTTTAAAACCGGCATCCATGAGTGACTATTACAGCCGGCGCCCAGAAGGGACTTTTAAAACCGCCATCCATGAGTAACTATTAGAACCGGCGCCCAGAAGGGACTTTTAAAACCGGCATCCATGAGTGACTATTACAGCCGGCGCCCAGAAGGGACTTTTAAAACCGGCATCCATGAGTGACTATTACAACCGGCGCCCAGAAGGGACTTTTAAAACCGGCATCCATGAGTGACTATTACAGCCGGCGCCCAGAAGGGACTTTTAAAACCGGCATCCATGAGTGACTATTACAACCGGCGCCCAGAAGGGACTTTTAAAGCCGGCATCCATAAGTGACTATTACAACCGGCGCCCAGAAGTGACTTTTAAAGCCGGCGCCCAGAAGGGACTTTAAAACCGGCATCCATGAGTGACTATTACAGCCGGCGCCCAGGAGGGACTTTTAAAACCGGCATCTATGAGTGACTATTACAGCCGGCGCCCAGAAGGGACATTTAAAGCCGGCGGCCAGAAGGGACTTTTAAAGCCAGCGCCCAGAAGGGACTTTTAAAACCGGCATCCATGAGTGGCTATTACAGCCGGTGCCCAGAAAGGACTTTTAAAACCGGCATCCATGAGTGACTATTACAACCGGCGCCCAGAAGGGACTATTAAAGCCGGCATACATGAGTGACTATTTCAACCGGCGCCCAGAAGGGACTTTTAAAACCGGCATCCATGGACTTCCGGTTCCGGCGCCTGTGATGGTGGACGCAGACTAGCAGAGCTCCGATAAGCCAGGCCGCCCGCGGTCACAATACCCTCTCAAATCGCTCGGATCTCATACATCCGAGCTGCACACAGCCCCTACAGCACGGGGACAATCATATGGACCGCTACGTTACTCGCCAGACCCGTCAGCTCAACTCTCAGGGAGACACGCAGCAGCAAGGCAAGATGGCCGCCAGCGCGAGGAAGAGAGGAAACCGATCTGAGGCTGCACGTTCACAGCAAGACTGGGAAGAAGACTCTGATGCCCCATCCGAGGAGGGTAAGCGATCTACACCCTCCATTAATTATAAAGCTATGGCCAAAGAAATGATGAAGCTGCTGGCCCCAGACTTACAAGCCACTGTGGAGACCGCTGTCTCCAGATCCCTGGCAAGCGTGACCAAAGAACTCAGGGCCCAAAGCGCTAGAATAGGAGAAGCAGAGCAGCGGATCAGGCAATGTGAACAGGACTGTGACTTCAATATCTCTAAAATAGACTCTCTCATAAAAGACAACGCAGTCTTCCATGCCCGCATTGAGGATCTTGAGAACAGGTCGAGGCGCAACAACCTAAGGATTGTAGGCCTCCCTGAAACATGCTGCCCTAGCGATATCCCCGAGTTCTGCGAAAAGACCCTGCCGCAGCTGCTCAACCTGTCGGGAGACTTTAGAGTGGAGCGCGCCCATAGGGTAGGCCCCCCGAAAAAGAACCCGGCTAAAGCTACCCCCCGGATGGTTATGACCAGATACCTGGACTATAACGCCAAAATTAGGATACTTCGGGCCTTTAAAGCCCTAACTGAGCCTCTTCTACACCAAGAAGCTACCATCAAACTCTTCAACGACTACTCCTTTGAAGTGACGGAGAAACGTCAGGCATTCAACAAAGCCTGCTCCTTCCTCGCGCTGAAGAAAATTAAATTCACTTTACTTTACCCTGCCACCCTCAAGATCTTTGAGGACGAAGATACCTTCAAAATCTTCAAACATCCCCGAGAAGCGGATAGATACCTTACCACTAGATTTTCATCTCCCACGAGACGATCCACCTCTCCTCATCAACCGTCCAATGACTGAGGATCTGCCTGCCTTACCAATAACTCTGACTCTACTATAGTCCGACATTATTCCGCGGACAGCCCTTAAAGGCTTCGGAAGCTAGGAAGCTTGCTGGTCATCCACAGGGAAGAAGAGAAGTCAATTCCTAAAGGTTTACTGGCAATATATGCCATTGCCTCTCCCTCCTAAGCAGGAACTTAAATCCCCATTAAAGTGGGATTCGTTACATGTGATGGAGTTAGTCCATCACTCACCTGTGATTATCTCTTATGCCTGCAAGTTTCTCAATAGTTATAGCAGTTATGTTGTCATTTTGTTCTTATGTTTACGGGGTTTTGCTCTCTCTATCTGGGTCCACATTATATTATCTTGGCTGCCACAGGTAGCTATCGTACGTCATATGATATATATCTTATCTGCTTTTGCTCACCGACGCCTAAGGTTCCTATAGCATGAAAATTATATCCTGGAACGTTAAGGGACTACGCTCCCCCATAAAAAGGTCTCAAATACTCCGGCATCTAAAATCTTTAGATGCCGATATTGCCTTATTACAGGAGACCCATCTTGGCTCATCCGAAATACAATACTTAAAAAAAAAATGGGTATCCCACTGCTTTGGATCACCCGCAATCAACAAAAAAGCCGGAGTGATAATCTTAATCAGCAAACACCTTAAAGGCGCCGTTGAGCAAACATACGCAGACTCATCAGGTCGATGTGTAGCAATCAAAGTTACGCTGCCAGGGGATGTCTTTACCATTTATAATGTTTATGGGCCGCACGAAGGGAAAAAAAGCTTCTTCCAACACCTAGGTACTCACTTACTATCTGAACCACAACATTTGATAGTGGGAGGTGACTTTAATGAGGTCATGCACCCCCTCGAAGATAGAAGGATTGAAGGCCGTGGGCCTCCCTCTCACAGAGCCCAAGACACTTGCCTTTCTCAATTTAGTACTCTCCTAACATTGCAAGATACCTGGAGATACCTCTCCCCGAATGAAAGGGAATTTTCGTTTTATTCACACCCCCATAGATCTTTCTCGAGGATAGACTATCTGTTCACCACTTCAGATCTTATCCCCAGACTATCAAAAGCCACCATACACGATGCAGTAATCTCTGATCATTCTCCCATCTCAATAGCCCTGAATGAAGCCACCCCTAGAGGCTCTGACTATATTTGGAGATTCCCATCCCACCTTTATAGTGATGAGGAATTCCACCCTCTAATACAGAGCTGGTGGCTTGAATTCTGTGAGGATAACAAAATCCATAAAAATGATCCTCATCTATTCTGGGACACTGCCAAAGCCGTCCTTAGAGGACGCATTATAGCTTATGTTAGTTCCAAAAAAAAGAAAGTAGCAAAAGAATACTCTGCCCAGGTTAGAAAAGTTAGACAAGCCTTGCTAGAATATCAGAGCTCCCAATCACTATCTTCCAGAGAACAGTGGCTCAAGGCCAAAGTAATAGCAGACAAATGGTTCAAACAAAGAGAGCTTCTCACCCAACCTTACAAAAAGCTACAATTCTTTAAGTTTGGCAATAAATCTGGCAGACTATTAGCCAGACTCGCCAAGGGAGGATATGATCCCTCCCTCATCTCAGGCCTCCAGAATGAACTAGGGGAAATTAAGAATCATCCAAAGGACATCAATGATATTTTCCTTTCTTACTATAGGAACCTCTATACAAATTCCCACACCTTTAATGAAATTAACAGTGCCAGGTGGTTAGACTCTGCTCCCCTCAAAAAGCTAAACGAGGAAGACCTTAATACCCTCAATGCCCCTATTACCACTTCTGAAATAACCCAAACTATCAAAAGTCTGGCCAATAATAAAGCACCAGGCCCGGATGGTCTCTCCTCAGAGTTTTTTAAAATATTACAAACGGAGATTTCCCCCTCCCTTTCTGAAGTCTACAACAGGATCCTGCGTGGTGAGCAGTTTCTGTCTTCTGGAAACGATACCTACATCAAAGTAATTCACAAAAAAACAAAAGATCCCTCATTAGCTGAATCATACAGACCCATTTCATTAATTAATCAAGATCTCAAGATCTTAACCAAATTAATGGCCAACCGTTTGGCCATCTTCATGCCTAAACTCATCCATCCTAATCAAGTGGGCTTTGTGAGAGGCAGGTCTGCGGTCACTAACATTCGGAAGTTACTCTTAATCCTAGAACAGGTAAAAGCGTACCCTGTCACTAACCAACAGAGTGCGCTTCTACTACTCGACGCTCATAAGGCTTTTGACGAAGTCAACTGGCAATGGTTGGACATGGTCTTATTAAAAATGGGCTTCACTAGTAGTTTTCTTAATCTTTTTAGACTAATGTATCAAGCCCCTAAGGCACGTGTTTACACTCCAGGTTTCTTATCTGCCTCTTTTCCCCTTCAAAAGGGAACAAGACAGGGGTGTCCCCTATCCCCCCTTCTTTTCAACCTAGCTCTTGAACCTCTTGCCAGACTATTAGACAGAGTGATCAGCGGAATTAGGGTGGGGGGTGTCAGAACCACTCAGGCTCTTTTTGCAGATGATATTCTGCTATTTCTTGATGATCCTTTGACACAAGTACCTAAGATCTTACAGCTTATAACAGAAATAGGCAGAGAATCGGGTTTTAAAGTCAATAAAACAAAAAGTGAACTTATGTTTCTATCTAGTAAATGTAATCTATCAACAGATACTGACCTAAGGGTCAAGATCACCAAAGGACCAATCACATACCTGGGAGTGCAGGTGGGTAGAGACCCCCACTCACTATACAATCTCAACATAACTCCACTCATCCAAAAACTAGTCAACCAACTACACAGTTGGGAAAATCTTCCTCTTAGCCTCTCTGGTAGAGCAGCCTTATTTAAGATGATTACTTTTGGTAGGCTCTTATACCCCTTGCAAGTGCTCCCTTTTCTTCTAAAACATTCTGATATACAAGCGTTAAATAGAGCAACTTCGCTTTTCCTATGGAGAAACAAGCGATCAAGGATTAAATTAAGCAGACTTCAAATACCCAAGAGCCTGGGTGGTCTGGCCCTCCCTAACATTAGACTATACAACTTAGCCTGTATGATACGTCACATTCGTGACTGGGTATCCCAAACCTCAGGTTTCTCAAACTATAAGCTTGAAGCGGCCCTAGTAGAACCCTGGACTCCAGTGGGCCTGCTACACTCTAAATGGTCCACTCTCCCTGTTCGTCTCAAACACAACATTATAGTAAAAGACACCATTGCCACATGGAAAGAATGTAGGAAGCTGTTTCACCTACCATGGAAGATCACTAAATACATGCCACTTTGGGGCGCCCCTGACTTCTCCCCAGGTATGCAACATGGCACCTTCCTTGGTTGGGAAGACAGGGGCGTCACTAGGCTTTGCCAGCTCTTCAACTTCAAAAGAAAACGTTGGTGGAGTCTATCAGAGCTTCACACTCTATACAACATCCCTAAAACTGACTTTCTAGCCTACTACCAAATAAAGTCTTATGTCAAAGCACACCTAATCAATACCTCCTGCCTAGTGGAGATTACTCCATTCGACAGGTTCCTTAAACCAGGAACCGAGAGACTATCCCTTTCAATGTTGCACAATGGCTTATTAACTATTAATGCCGGAAAACTAGCACAAGATAACTTTAAAAGATGGAGCAAATACTTTGAGATTCCTTCAATAGAAAAGCTCATTATAGAAGGCATTTCCACATATAGGAAAAACATTATATGTGAGAGTTGGAGAGACTCTCACCTCCTCCTCCTCTTTCATGCAAAATATGCATTTAATATTAAATATTCCATTCCCCCCCAGGGATACTCCCCAGAATGCCCCAAGTGCAAACATCCCAACGCGGACATGGTACATTGCATATGGCAATGCCCGGCCATTTGTCACTTCTGGGATCAAGTCTCTCGCTTTCTCAAAAGGCTTAAATGTAAACATCCTGAGAAGGACCCCATGCTTTACCTATTTCATAACAGGACTCCTTCACCAACAATGTCAGATAGAACCCCCTCTGACTCCGATATAACACACGTGACACTTGCAGCAGCAAAAAAAGCCATATTAAATAGATGGATATACCCGACTAGCCCGACTATTCAGGATGTAAAAGATGAAATGCTAGATCTATATTCCATGGACAGATACGACACACTCCTTCATAAAGAAAAAAGAGCCAAACGCTTTTTCAGTAAATGGAAACCTTTTATTTTATGCATGTTTAGTCAGGAAGAAATCACCAATTTGGTTAAACCATTCAAATACTCTTCTTGGTACTGTAATGAAGATCTTCTCGGAACCCTGGGACCATTTAAACTTCATGCCTAAACTACCTAATAGTTTAATGTGAATTCCTGGCCTCCATTTCCTTAAAATCAGCTACGGCGGACCCAGAGGAGAGAGCACCCCTGGGGGGAGGTGGGAGGGGGGAAGAGAGGGTGGGAATGTTGGGGGTTTAAAGGGTTTTATAGTGTTTAGTTGCTACTTCCTTACAATAGATTTCATCCGGACTCGGACACAAATAACCTGTAGGCCGGTACGTCACATGGCCTCCCAAGTTGGAAGGACTTTTTACACTCTCAGGGGGGGAATACCCTCTCAATCCTGTGATCCTGAGGTGATGTTGTTTATACTCCTTACTTCTTGGTGTTATATGATGAATCTGTAATTTTGAGAAAACCAAATAAAAATTGTTTAAAAAAAAAAAAACGGCATCCATGAGTGACTATTACAGCCGGCGCCCAGAAGGGACTTTTAAAACCGCCATCCATGAGTAACTATTAGAACCGGCGCCCAGAAGGGACTTTTAAACCGGCATCCATGAGTGACTATTACAGCCGGCGCCCAGAAGGGACTTTTAAAACCGGCATCCATGAGTGACTATTACAACCGGCGCCCAGAAGGGACTTTTAAAGCCGGCGCCCAGAAGGGACTTTTAAAGCCGGCATCCATGAGTGATTATTACAACCGGCTCCCAGAAGGGACTTTTAAAACCGGCATCCATGAGTGACTATTACAATCGGCGCCCAGAAGGGACTTTTAAAACCGGCATCCATGAGTGACTATTTCAACCGGCGCCCAGAAGGAACTTTTAAAGCCAGCGCCCAGAAGGGACTTTTAAAGCTAGCGACAAGAAGGGACTTTTAAAGCCGGCGGCCAGAAGGGACTTTTAAAGCCGGCGGCCAGAAGGGACTTTTAAAGCCAGCGCCCAGAAGGGACTTTTAAAACCGGCATCCATGAGTGACTATTACAGCCGGCGCCCAGAAGGGACTTTTAAAACCGGCATCCATGAGTGACTATTACAGCCGGCGCCCAGAAGGGACTTTTAAAACCGGCATCCATGAGTGACTATTACAGCCGGCGCCCAGAAGGGACTTTTAAAACCGGCATCCATGAGTGACTATTACAGCCGGCGCCCAGAAGGGACTTTTAAAACCGGCATCCATGAGTGACTATTATAGCCGGCGCCCAGAAGGGACTTTTAAAACCGGCATCCATGAGTGACTATTACAGCCGGCGCCCAGAAGGGACTTTTAAAACCGGCATCCATGAGTGACTATTACAACCGGCGCCCAGAAGGGACTTTTAAAGCCGGCATACATGAGTGACTATTTCAACCGGCGCCCAGAAGGGACTTTTAAAACCGGCATCCACGAGTGACTATTACAGCCGGCGCCCAGAAGGGACTTTTAAAACCGCCATCCATGAGTAACTATTAGAACCGGCGCCCAGAAGGGACTTTTAAAACCGGCATCCATGAGTGACTATTACAGCCGGCGCCCAGAAGGGACTTTTAAAACCGGCATCCATGAGTGACTATTACAGCCGGCGCCCAGAAGGGACTTTTAAAACCGGCATCCATGAGTGACTATTACAACCGGCGCCCAGAAGTGACTTTTAAAGCCGGCGCCCAGAAGGGACTTTAAAACCGGCATCCATGAGTGACTATTACAGCCGGCGCCCAGGAGGGACTTTTAAAACCGGCATCTATGAGTGACTATTACAGCCGGCGCCCAGAAGGGACTTTTAAAGCCGGCGGCCAGAAGGGACTTTTAAAGCCAGCGCCCAGAAGGGACTTTTAAAACCGGCATCCATGAGTGGCTATTACAGCCGGCGCCCAGAAAGGACTTTTAAAACCGGCATCCATGAGTGACTATTACAACCGGCGCCCAGAAGGGACTTTTAAAGCCGGCATACATGAGTGACTATTTCAACCGGCGCCCAGAAGGGACTTTTAAAACCGGCATCCATGAGTGACTATTACAGCCGGCGCCCAGAAGGGACTTTTAAAACCGCCATCCATGAGTAACTATTAGAACCGGCGCCCAGAAGGGACTTTTAAACCGGCATCCATGAGTGACTATTACAACCGGCGCCAAGAAGGGACTTTTAAAGCCAGCGCCCAGAAGGGACTTTTAAAGCCGGCATCCATGAGTGATTATTACAACCGGCTCCCAGAAGGGCCTTTTAAAACCGGCATCCATGAGTGACTATTACAATCGGCGCCCAGAAGGGACTTTTAAAACCGGCATCCATGAGTGACTATTTCAACCGGCGCCCAGAAGGAACTTTTAAAGCCAGCGCCCAGAAGGGACTTTTAAAGCCAGCGACAAGAAGGGACTTTTAAAGCCGGCGGCCAGAAGGGACTTTTAAAGCCAGCGCCCAGAAGGGACTTTTAAAGCCGGCATCCATGAGTGACTATTACAGCCGGCGCCCAGAAGGGACTTTTAAAACCGGCATCCATGAGTGACTATTACAGCCGGCGCCCAGAAGGGACTTTTAAAACCGGCATCCATGAGTGACTATTACAGCCGGCGCCCAGAAGGGACTTTTAAAACCGGCATCCATGAGTGACTATTACAGCCGGCGCCCAGAAGGGACTTTTAAAACCGGCATCCATGAGTGACTATTATAGCCGGCGCCCAGAAGGGACTTTTAAAACCGGCATCCATGAGTGACTATTACAGCCGGCGCCCAGAAGGGACTTTTAAAACCGGCATCCATGAGTGACTATTACAACCGGCGCCCAGAAGGGACTTTTAAAGCCGGCATACATGAGTGACTATTTCAACCGGCGCCCAGAAGGGACTTTTAAAACCGGCATCCATGAGTGACTATTACAGCCGGCGCCCAGAAGGGACTTTTAAAACCGCCATCCATGAGTAACTATTAGAACCGGCGCCCAGAAGGGACTTTTAAAACCGGCATCCATGAGTGACTATTACAGCCGGCGCCCAGAAGGGACTTTTAAAACCGGCATCCATGAGTGACTATTACAACCGGCGCCCAGAAGGGACTTTTAAAGCCAAAGCCCAGAAGGGACTTTTAAAGCCGGCGCCCAGAAGGGACTTTTAAAGTCGGCGCCCAGAAGGGACTTTTAAAGCCGGCGCCCAGAAGGGACATTTAAAGCCGGCGCCCAGAAGGGACTTTTAAAGCCGGCGCCCAGAAGGGACTTTTAAAGCCGGCGCCCAGAAGGGACTTTTAAAGCCGGCGCCCAGAAGGGACTTTTAAAGCCGGCATCTATGAGTGACTATTACAGCCAGCGCCCAGAAAGGACTTTTAAAGCCGGCGGCCAGAAGGGACTTTTAAAGCCAGCGCCCAGAAGGGACTTTTAAAGCCAGCGCCCAGAAGGGACTTTAAAAACCGGCATCCATGAGTGACTATTACAGCCGGCGCCCAGAAGGGACTTTTAAAACCGGCATCCATGAGTGACTATTACAACCGGCGCCCAGAAGTGACTTTTAAAGCCGGCGCCCAGAAGGGACTTTAAAACCGGCATCCATGAGTGACTATTACAGCCGGCGCCCAGGAGGGACTTTTAAAACCGGCATCCATGAGTAACTATTACAACCGGCGCCCAGAAGGGACTTTTAAAACCGGCATCTATGAGTGACTATTACAGCCGGCGCCCAGAAGGGACTTTTAAAGCCGGCGGCCAGAAGGGACTTTTAAAGCCAGCGCCCAGAAGGGACTTTTAAAACCGGCATCCATGAGTGACTATTACAACCGGCGCCCAGAAGGGACTTTTAAAGCCGGCATACATGAGTGACTATTTCAACCGGCGCCCAGAAGGGACTTTTAAAACCGGCATCCATGAGTGACTATTACAGCCGGCACCCAGAAGGGAGTTTTAAAACCGCCATCCATGAGTAACTATTAGAACTGGCGCCCAGAAGGGACTTTTAAAACCGGCATCCATGAGTGACTATTACAATCGGCGCCCAGAAGGGACTTTTAAAACCGGCATCCATGAGTGACTATTACAGCCGGAGCCCAGGAGGGACTTTTAAAACCGGCATCCATGAGTAACTATTACAACCGGCGCCCAGAAGGGACTTTTAAAACCGGCATCTATGAGTGACTATTACAGCCGGCGCCCAGAAGGGACTTTTAAAGCCGGCGGCCAGAAGGGACTTTTAAAACCGGTATCCATGAGTGGCTATTACAGCCAGCGCCCAGAAGGGACTTTTAAAACCGGCATCCATGAGTGACTATTACAACCGGCACCCAGAAGGGACTTTTAAAGCCGGCATACATGAGTGACTATTTCAACCGGCGCCCAGAAGGGACTTTTAAAACCGGCATCCATGAGTGACTATTACAGCCGGCGCCCAGAAGGGACTTTTAAAACCGCCATCCATGAGTAACTATTAGAACCGGCGCCCAGAAGGGACTTTTAAAACCGGCATCCATGAGTGACTATTACAGCCGGCGCCCAGAAGGGACTTTTAAAACCGGCATCCATGAGTGACTATTACAACCGGCGCCCAGAAGGGACTTTTAAAGCCAGCGCCCAGAAGGGACTTTTAAAGCCGGCATCCATGAGTGATTATTACAACCGGCTCCCAGAAGGGACTTTTAAAACCGGCATCCATGAGTGACTATTTCAACCGGCGCCCAGAAGGGACTTTTAAAACCGGCATCCATGAGTGACTATTACAGCCGGCGCCCAGAAGGGACTTTTAAAACCGGCATCCATGAGTGACTATTACAACCGGCGCCCAGAAGGGACTTTTAAAGCCAGCGCCCAGAAGGGACTTTTAAAGCCGGCATCCATGAGTGATTATTACAACCGGCTCCCAGAAGGGACTTTTAAAACCGGCATCCATGAGTGACTATTACAATCGGCGCCCAGAAGGGACTTTTAAAATCGGCATCCATGAGTGACTATTTCAACCGGCGCCCAGAAGGAACTTTTAAAGCCAGCGCCCAGAAGGGACTTTTAAAGCCAGCGACAAGAAGGGACTTTTAAAGCCAGCGCCCAGAAGGGACTTTTAAAACCGGCATCCATGAGTGACTATTACAGCCGGCGCCCAGAAGGGTCTTTTAAAACCGGCATCCATGAGTGACTATTACAGCCGGCGCCCAGAAGGGACTTTTAAAACCGGCATCCATGAGTGACTATTACAGCCGGCGCCCAGAAGGGACTTTTAAAGCCAGCGACAAGAAGGGACTTTTAAAGCCAGCGCCCAGAAGGGACTTTTAAAACCGGCATCCATGAGTGACTATTACAGCCGGCGCCCAGAAGGGACTTTTAAAGCCGGCGGCTAGAAGGGACTTTTAAAGCCAGCACCCAGAAGGGACTTTAAAAACCGGCATCCATGAGTGACTATTACAGCCGGCGCCCAGAAGAGAGTTTTAAAACCGGCATCCATGAGTGACTATTACAACCGGCGCCCAGAAGGGACTTTTAAAACCGGCATCCATGAGTGACTATTACAGCCGGCGCCCAGAAGGGACTTTTAAAACCGGCATCCATGAGTGACTATTACAGCCGGCGCCCAGAAGGGACTTTTAAAACCGGCATCCATGAGTGACTATTACAACCGGCGCCCAGAAGGGACTTTTAAAACCGGCATCCATGAGTGACTATTACAGCCGGCGCCCAGAAGGGACTTTTAAAACCGGCATCCATGAGTGACTATTACAACCGGCGCCCAGAAGGGACTTTTAAAGCCGGCATCCATGAGTGACTATTACAGCCGGCGCCCAGAAGGGACTTTTAAAGCCGGCATCCATGAGTGACTATTACAACCGGCGCCCAGAAGGGACTTTTAAAACCGGCATCCATGAGTGACTATTACAGCCGGCGCCCAGAAGGGACTTTTAAAACCGGCATCCATGAGTGACTATTACAGCCGGCGCCCAGAAGGGACTTTTAAAACCGGCATCCATGAGTGACTATTACAACCGGCGCCCAGAAGGGACTTTTAAAACCGGCATCCATGAGTGACTATTACAGCCGGCGCCCAGAAGGGACTTTTAAAACCGGCATCCATGAGTGACTATTACAACCGGCGCCCAGAAGGGACTTTTAAAGCCGGCATCCATGAGTGACTATTACAGCCGGCGCCCAGAAGGGACTTTTAAAGCCGGCATCCATGAGTGACTATTACAACCGGCGCCCAGAAGGGACTTTTAAAACCGGCATCCATGAGTGACTATTACAGCCGGCGCCCAGAAGGGACTTTTAAAACCGGCATCCATGAGTGACTATTACAGCCGGCGCCCAGAAGGGACTTTTAAAACCGGCATCCATGAGTGACTATTACAGCCGGCGCCCAGAAGGGACTTTTAAAACCGGCATCCATGAGTGACTATTACAGCCGGCGCCCAGAAGGGACTTTTAAAGCCGGCGGCCAGAAGGGACTTTTAAAGCCAGCGCCCAGAAGGGACTTTAAAAACCGGCATCAATGAGTGACTATTACAGCCGGCGCCCAGAAGAGACTTTTAAAACCGGCATCCATGAGTGACTATTACAACCGGCGCCCAGAAGGGACTTTTAAAACCGGCATCCATGAGTGACTATTACAGCCGGCGCCCAGAAGGGACTTTTAAAACCGGCATCCATGAGTGACTATTAAAGCCGGCGCCCAGAAGGGACTTTTAAAACCGGCATCCATGAGTGACTATTACAACCGGCGCCCAGAAGGGACTTTTAAAGCCGGCGACAAGAAGGGACTTTTAAAGCCGGCGGCCAGAAGGGACTTTTAAAGCCGGCGGCCAGAAGGGACTTTTAAAGCCACCGCCCAGAAGGGACTTTTAAAACCGGCATCCATGAGTGACTATTACAGCCGGCGCCCAGAAGGGACTTTTAAAACCGGCATCCATGAGTGACTATTACAACCGGCGCCCAGAAGGGACTTTTAAAACCGGCATCCATGAGTGACTATTACAGCCGGCGCCCAGAAGGGACTTTTAAAACCGGCATCCATGAGTGACTATTACAGCCGGCGCCCAGAAGGGACTTTTAAAACCGGCATCCATGAGTGACTATTACAGCCGGCGCCCAGAAGGGACTTTTAAAACCGGCATCCATGAGTGACTATTACAGCCGGCGCCCAGAAGGGACTTTTAAAACCGGCATCCATGAGTGACTATTACAGCCGGCGCCCAGAAGGGACTTTTAAAACCGGCATCCATGAGTGACTATTACAACCGGCGCCCAGAAGGGACTTTTAAAACCGGCATCTATGAGTGACTATTACAGCCGGCGCCCAGAAGGGACTTTTAAAGCCGGCGGCCAGAAGGGACTTTTAAAGCCAGCGCCCAGAAGGGACTTTTAAAACCGGCATCCATGAGTGGCTATTACAGCCGGCGCCCAGAAGGGACTTTTAAAACCGGCATCCATGAGTGACTATTACAACCGGCGCCCAGAAGGGACTTTTAAAGCCGGCATACATGAGTGACTATTTCAACCGGCGCCCAGAAGGGACTTTTAAAACCGGCATCCATGAGTGACTATTACAGCCGGCGCCCAGAAGGGACTTTTAAAACCGGCATCCATGAGTGACTATTACAGCCGGCGCCCAGAAGGGACTTTTAAAACCGGCATCCATGAGTAACTATTACAACCGGCGCCCAGAAGGGACTTTTAAAACCGGCATCTATGAGTGACTATTACAGCCGGCGCCCAGAAGGGACTTTTAAAGCCAGCGGCCAGAAGGGACTTTTAAAGCCAGCGCCCAGAAGGGACTTTTAAAGCCAGCGCCCAGAAGGGACTTTTAAAGCCAGCGCCCAGAAGGGACTTTTAAAGCCGGCGGCCAGAAGGGACTTTTAAAGCCGGCGGCCAGAAGGGACTTTTAAAGCCAGCGCCCAGAAGGGACTTTTAAAACCGGCATCCATGAGTGACTATTACAGCCGGCGCCCAGAAGGGACTTTTAAAACCGGCATCCATGAGTGACTATTACAGCCGGCGCCCAGAAGGGACTTTTAAAACCGGCATCCATGAGTGACTATTACAGCCGGCGCCCAGAAGGGACTTTTAAAACCGGCATCCATGAGTGACTATTACAGCCGGCGCCCAGAAGGGACTTTTAAAACCGGCATCCATGAGTGACTATTATAGCCGGCGCCCAGAAGGGACTTTTAAAACCGGCATCCATGAGTGACTATTACAGCCGGCGCCCAGAAGGGACTTTTAAAACCGGCATCCATGAGTGACTATTACAACCGGCGCCCAGAAGGGACTTTTAAAGCCGGCATACATGAGTGACTATTTCAACCGGCGCCCAGAAGGGACTTTTAAAACCGGCATCCACGAGTGACTATTACAGCCGGCGCCCAGAAGGGACTTTTAAAACCGCCATCCATGAGTAACTATTAGAACCGGCGCCCAGAAGGGACTTTTAAAACCGGCATCCATGAGTGACTATTACAGCCGGCGCCCAGAAGGGACTTTTAAAACCGGCATCCATGAGTGACTATTACAGCCGGCGCCCAGAAGGGACTTTTAAAACCGGCATCCATGAGTGACTATTACAACCGGCGCCCAGAAGTGACTTTTAAAGCCGGCGCCCAGAAGGGACTTTAAAACCGGCATCCATGAGTGACTATTACAGCCGGCGCCCAGGAGGGACTTTTAAAACCGGCATCTATGAGTGACTATTACAGCCGGCGCCCAGAAGGGACTTTTAAAGCCGGCGGCCAGAAGGGACTTTTAAAGCCAGCGCCCAGAAGGGACTTTTAAAACCGGCATCCATGAGTGGCTATTACAGCCGGCGCCCAGAAAGGACTTTTAAAACCGGCATCCATGAGTGACTATTACAACCGGCGCCCAGAAGGGACTTTTAAAGCCGGCATACATGAGTGACTATTTCAACCGGCGCCCAGAAGGGACTTTTAAAACCGGCATCCATGAGTGACTATTACAGCCGGCGCCCAGAAGGGACTTTTAAAACCGCCATCCATGAGTAACTATTAGAACCGGCGCCCAGAAGGGACTTTTAAACCGGCATCCATGAGTGACTATTACAACCGGCGCCCAGAAGGGACTTTTAAAGCCAGCGCCCAGAAGGGACTTTTAAAGCCGGCATCCATGAGTGATTATTACAACCGGCTCCCAGAAGGGCCTTTTAAAACCGGCATCCATGAGTGACTATTACAATCGGCGCCCAGAAGGGACTTTTAAAACCGGCATCCATGAGTGACTATTTCAACCGGCGCCCAGAAGGAACTTTTAAAGCCAGCGCCCAGAAGGGACTTTTAAAGCCAGCGACAAGAAGGGACTTTTAAAGCCGGCGGCCAGAAGGGACTTTTAAAGCCAGCGCCCAGAAGGGACTTTTAAAGCCGGCATCCATGAGTGACTATTACAGCCGGCGCCCAGAAGGGACTTTTAAAACCGGCATCCATGAGTGACTATTACAGCCGGCGCCCAGAAGGGACTTTTAAAACCGGCATCCATGAGTGACTATTACAGCCGGCGCCCAGAAGGGACTTTTAAAACCGGCATCCATGAGTGACTATTACAGCCGGCGCCCAGAAGGGACTTTTAAAACCGGCATCCATGAGTGACTATTATAGCCGGCGCCCAGAAGGGACTTTTAAAACCGGCATCCATGAGTGACTATTACAGCCGGCGCCCAGAAGGGACTTTTAAAACCGGCATCCATGAGTGACTATTACAACCGGCGCCCAGAAGGGACTTTTAAAGCCGGCATACATGAGTGACTATTTCAACCGGCGCCCAGAAGGGACTTTTAAAACCGGCATCCATGAGTGACTATTACAGCCGGCGCCCAGAAGGGACTTTTAAAACCGCCATCCATGAGTAACTATTAGAACCGGCGCCCAGAAGGGACTTTTAAAACCGGCATCCATGAGTGACTATTACAGCCGGCGCCCAGAAGGGACTTTTAAAACCGGCATCCATGAGTGACTATTACAACCGGCGCCCAGAAGGGACTTTTAAAGCCAAAGCCCAGAAGGGACTTTTAAAGCCGGCGCCCAGAAGGGACTTTTAAAGTCGGCGCCCAGAAGGGACTTTTAAAGCCGGCGCCCAGAAGGGACATTTAAAGCCGGCGCCCAGAAGGGACTTTTAAAGCCGGCGCCCAGAAGGGACTTTTAAAGCCGGCGCCCAGAAGGGACTTTTAAAGCCGGCGCCCAGAAGGGACTTTTAAAGCCGGCATCTATGAGTGACTATTACAGCCAGCGCCCAGAAAGGACTTTTAAAGCCGGCGGCCAGAAGGGACTTTTAAAGCCAGCGCCCAGAAGGGACTTTTAAAGCCAGCGCCCAGAAGGGACTTTAAAAACCGGCATCCATGAGTGACTATTACAGCCGGCGCCCAGAAGGGACTTTTAAAACCGGCATCCATGAGTGACTATTACAACCGGCGCCCAGAAGTGACTTTTAAAGCCGGCGCCCAGAAGGGACTTTAAAACCGGCATCCATGAGTGACTATTACAGCCGGCGCCCAGGAGGGACTTTTAAAACCGGCATCCATGAGTAACTATTACAACCGGCGCCCAGAAGGGACTTTTAAAACCGGCATCTATGAGTGACTATTACAGCCGGCGCCCAGAAGGGACTTTTAAAGCCGGCGGCCAGAAGGGACTTTTAAAGCCAGCGCCCAGAAGGGACTTTTAAAACCGGCATCCATGAGTGACTATTACAACCGGCGCCCAGAAGGGACTTTTAAAGCCGGCATACATGAGTGACTATTTCAACCGGCGCCCAGAAGGGACTTTTAAAACCGGCATCCATGAGTGACTATTACAGCCGGCGCCCAGAAGGGAGTTTTAAAACCGCCATCCATGAGTAACTATTAGAACTGGCGCCCAGAAGGGACTTTTAAAACCGGCATCCATGAGTGACTATTACAATCGGCGCCCAGAAGGGACTTTTAAAACCGGCATCCATGAGTGACTATTACAGCCGGAGCCCAGGAGGGACTTTTAAAACCGGCATCCATGAGTAACTATTACAACCGGCGCCCAGAAGGGACTTTTAAAACCGGCATCTATGAGTGACTATTACAGCCGGCGCCCAGAAGGGACTTTTAAAGCCGGCGGCCAGAAGGGACTTTTAAAACCGGTATCCATGAGTGGCTATTACAGCCAGCGCCCAGAAGGGACTTTTAAAACCGGCATCCATGAGTGACTATTACAACCGGCACCCAGAAGGGACTTTTAAAGCCGGCATACATGAGTGACTATTTCAACCGGCGCCCAGAAGGGACTTTTAAAACCGGCATCCATGAGTGACTATTACAGCCGGCGCCCAGAAGGGACTTTGAAAACCGCCATCCATGAGTAACTATTAGAACCGGCGCCCAGAAGGGACTTTTAAAACCGGCATCCATGAGTGACTATTACAGCCGGCGCCCAGAAGGGACTTTTAAAACCGGCATCCATGAGTGACTATTACAACCGGCGCCCAGAAGGGACTTTTAAAGCCAGCGCCCAGAAGGGACTTTTAAAGCCGGCATCCATGAGTGATTATTACAACCGGCTCCCAGAAGGGACTTTTAAAACCGGCATCCATGAGTGACTATTTCAACCGGCGCCCAGAAGGGACTTTTAAAACCGGCATCCATGAGTGACTATTACAGCCGGCGCCCAGAAGGGACTTTTAAAACCGCCATCCATGAGTAACTATTAGAACCGGCGCCCAGAAGGGACTTTTAAACCGGCATCCATGAGTGACTATTACAGCCGGCGCCCAGAAGGGACTTTTAAAACCGGCATCCATGAGTGACTATTACAACCGGCGCCCAGAAGGGACTTTTAAAGCCAGCGCCCAGAAGGGACTTTTAAAGCCGGCATCCATGAGTGATTATTACAACCGGCTCCCAGAAGGGACTTTTAAAACCGGCATCCATGAGTGACTATTACAATCGGCGCCCAGAAGGGACTTTTAAAATCGGCATCCATGAGTGACTATTTCAACCGACGCCCAGAAGGAACTTTTAAAGCCAGCGCCCAGAAGGGACTTTTAAAGCCAGCGACAAGAAGGGACTTTTAAAGCCGGCGGCCAGAAGGGACTTTTAAAGCCAGCGCCCAGAAGGGACTTTTAAAACCGGCATCCATGAGTGACTATTACAGCCGGCGCCCAGAAGGGTCTTTTAAAACCGGCATCCATGAGTGACTATTACAGCCGGCGCCCAGAAGGGACTTTTAAAACCGGCATCCATGAGTGACTATTACAGCCGGCGCCCAGAAGGGACTTTTAAAGCCGGCGCCCAGAAGGGACTTTTAAAGCCAGCGCCCAGAAGGGACTTTTAAAACCGGCATCCATGAGTGACTATTACAGCCGGCGCCCAGAAGGGACTTTTAAAGCCGGCGGCTAGAAGGGACTTTTAAAGCCAGCACCCAGAAGGGACTTTTAAAACCGGCATCCATGAGTGACTATTACAGCCGGCGCCCAGAAGAGACTTTTAAAACCGGCATCCATGAGTGACTATTACAACCGGCGCCCAGAAGGGACTTTTAAAACCGGCATCCATGAGTGACTATTACAGCCGGCGCCCAGAAGGGACTTTTAAAACCGGCATCCATGAGTGACTATTACAGCCGGCGCCCAGAAGGGACTTTTAAAACCGGCATCCATGAGTGACTATTACAACCGGCGCCCAGAAGGGACTTTTAAAACCGGCATCCATGAGTGACTATTACAGCCGGCGCCCAGAAGGGACTTTTAAAACCGGCATCCATGAGTGACTATTACAACCGGCGCCCAGAAGGGACTTTTAAAGCCGGCATCCATGAGTGACTATTACAGCCGGCGCCCAGAAGGGACTTTTAAAGCCGGCATCCATGAGTGACTATTACAACCGGCGCCCAGAAGGGACTTTTAAAACCGGCATCCATGAGTGACTATTACAGCCGGCGCCCAGAAGGGACTTTTAAAACCGGCATCCATGAGTGACTATTACAGCCGGCGCCCAGAAGGGACTTTTAAAACCGGCATCCATGAGTGACTATTACAACCGGCGCCCAGAAGGGACTTTTAAAACCGGCATCCATGAGTGACTATTACAGCCGGCGCCCAGAAGGGACTTTTAAAACCGGCATCCATGAGTGACTATTACAACCGGCGCCCAGAAGGGACTTTTAAAGCCGGCATCCATGAGTGACTATTACAGCCGGCGCCCAGAAGGGACTTTTAAAGCCGGCATCCATGAGTGACTATTACAACCGGCGCCCAGAAGGGACTTTTAAAACCGGCATCCATGAGTGACTATTACAGCCGGCGCCCAGAAGGGACTTTTAAAACCGGCATCCATGAGTGACTATTACAGCCGGCGCCCAGAAGGGACTTTTAAAACCGGCATCCATGAGTGACTATTACAGCCGGCGCCCAGAAGGGACTTTTAAAACCGGCATCCATGAGTGACTATTACAGCCGGCGCCCAGAAGGGACTTTTAAAGCCGGCGGCCAGAAGGGACTTTTAAAGCCAGCGCCCAGAAGGGACTTTAAAAACCGGCATCCATGAGTGACTATTACAGCCGGCGCCCAGAAGAGACTTTTAAAACCGGCATCCATGAGTGACTATTACAACCGGCGCCCAGAAGGGACTTTTAAAACCGGCATCCATGAGTGACTATTACAGCCGGCGCCCAGAAGGGACTTTTAAAACCGGCATCCATGAGTGACTATTAAAGCCGGCGCCCAGAAGGGACTTTTAAAACCGGCATCCATGAGTGACTATTACAACCGGCGCCCAGAAGGGACTTTTAAAGCCGGCGACAAGAAGGGACTTTTAAAGCCGGCGGCCAGAAGGGACTTTTAAAGCCGGCGGCCAGAAGGGACTTTTAAAGCCACCGCCCAGAAGGGACTTTTAAAACCGGCATCCATGAGTGACTATTACAGCCGGCGCCCAGAAGGGACTTTTAAAACCGGCATCCATGAGTGACTATTACAACCGGCGCCCAGAAGGGACTTTTAAAACCGGCATCCATGAGTGACTATTACAGCCGGCGCCCAGAAGGGACTTTTAAAACCGGCATCCATGAGTGACTATTACAGCCGGCGCCCAGAAGGGACTTTTAAAACCGGCATCCATGAGTGACTATTACAGCCGGCGCCCAGAAGGGACTTTTAAAACCGGCATCCATGAGTGACTATTACAGCCGGCGCCCAGAAGGGACTTTTAAAACCGGCATCCATGAGTGACTATTACAGCCGGCGCCCAGAAGGGACTTTTAAAACCGGCATCCATGAGTGACTATTACAACCGGCGCCCAGAAGGGACTTTTAAAGCCAGCGCCCAGAAGGGACTTTTAAAGCCGGCATCCATGAGTGATTATTACAACCGGCTCCCAGAAGGGACTTTTAAAACCGGCATCCATGAGTGACTATTTCAACCGGCGCCCAGAAGGGACTTTTAAAACCGGCATCCATGAGTGACTATTACAGCCGGCGCCCAGAAGGGACTTTTAAAACCGCCATCCATGAGTAACTATTAGAACCGGCGCCCAGAAGGGACTTTTAAACCGGCATCCATGAGTGACTATTACAGCCGGCGCCCAGAAGGGACTTTTAAAACCGGCATCCATGAGTGACTATTACAACCGGCGCCCAGAAGGGACTTTTAAAGCCAGCGCCCAGAAGGGACTTTTAAAGCCGGCATCCATGAGTGATTATTACAACCGGCTCCCAGAAGGGACTTTTAAAACCGGCATCCATGAGTGACTATTACAATCGGCGCCCAGAAGGGACTTTTAAAATCGGCATCCATGAGTGACTATTTCAACCGGCGCCCAGAAGGAACTTTTAAAGCCAGCGCCCAGAAGGGACTTTTAAAGCCAGCGACAAGAAGGGACTTTTAAAGCCGGCGGCCAGAAGGGACTTTTAAAGCCAGCGCCCAGAAGGGACTTTTAAAACCGGCATCCATGAGTGACTATTACAGCCGGCGCCCAGAAGGGTCTTTTAAAACCGGCATCCATGAGTGACTATTACAGCCGGCGCCCAGAAGGGACTTTTAAAACCGGCATCCATGAGTGACTATTACAGCCGGCGCCCAGAAGGGACTTTTAAAGCCAGCGACAAGAAGGGACTTTTAAAGCCAGCGCCCAGAAGGGACTTTTAAAACCGGCATCCATGAGTGACTATTACAGCCGGCGCCCAGAAGGGACTTTTAAAGCCGGCGGCTAGAAGGGACTTTTAAAGCCAGCACCCAGAAGGGACTTTTAAAACCGGCATCCATGAGTGACTATTACAGCCGGCGCCCAGAAGAGACTTTTAAAACCGGCATCCATGAGTGACTATTACAACCGGCGCCCAGAAGGGACTTTTAAAACCGGCATCCATGAGTGACTATTACAGCCGGCGCCCAGAAGGGACTTTTAAAACCGGCATCCATGAGTGACTATTACAGCCGGCGCCCAGAAGGGACTTTTAAAACCGGCATCCATGAGTGACTATTACAACCGGCGCCCAGAAGGGACTTTTAAAGCCGGCATCCATGAGTGACTATTACAGCCGGCGCCCAGAAGGGACTTTTAAAACCGGCATCCATGAGTGACTATTACAACCGGCGCCCAGAAGGGACTTTTAAAGCCGGCATCCATGAGTGACTATTACAGCCGGCGCCCAGAAGGGACTTTTAAAGCCGGCATCCATGAGTGACTATTACAACCGGCGCCCAGAAGGGACTTTTAAAACCGGCATCCATGAGTGACTATTACAGCCGGCGCCCAGAAGGGACTTTTAAAACCGGCATCCATGAGTGACTATTACAGCCGGCGCCCAGAAGGGACTTTTAAAACCGGCATCCATGAGTGACTATTACAACCGGCGCCCAGAAGGGACTTTTAAAACCGGCATCCATGAGTGACTATTACAGCCGGCGCCCAGAAGGGACTTTTAAAACCGGCATCCATGAGTGACTATTACAACCGGCGCCCAGAAGGGACTTTTAAAGCCGGCATCCATGAGTGACTATTACAGCCGGCGCCCAGAAGGGACTTTTAAAGCCGGCATCCATGAGTGACTATTACAACCGGCGCCCAGAAGGGACTTTTAAAACCGGCATCCATGAGTGACTATTACAGCCGGCGCCCAGAAGGGACTTTTAAAACCGGCATCCATGAGTGACTATTACAGCCGGCGCCCAGAAGGGACTTTTAAAACCGGCATCCATGAGTGACTATTACAGCCGGCGCCCAGAAGGGACTTTTAAAACCGGCATCCATGAGTGACTATTACAGCCGGCGCCCAGAAGGGACTTTTAAAGCCGGCGGCCAGAAGGGACTTTTAAAGCCAGCGCCCAGAAGGGACTTTAAAAACCGGCATCCATGAGTGACTATTACAGCCGGCGCCCAGAAGAGACTTTTAAAACCGGCATCCATGAGTGACTATTACAACCGGCGCCCAGAAGGGACTTTTAAAACCGGCATCCATGAGTGACTATTACAGCCGGCGCCCAGAAGGGACTTTTAAAACCGGCATCCATGAGTGACTATTAAAGCCGGCGCCCAGAAGGGACTTTTAAAACCGGCATCCATGAGTGACTATTACAACCGGCGCCCAGAAGGGACTTTTAAAGCCGGCGACAAGAAGGGACTTTTAAAGCCGGCGGCCAGAAGGGACTTTTAAAGCCGGCGGCCAGAAGGGACTTTTAAAGCCACCGCCCAGAAGGGACTTTTAAAACCGGCATCCATGAGTGACTATTACAGCCGGCGCCCAGAAGGGACTTTTAAAACCGGCATCCATGAGTGACTATTACAACCGGCGCCCAGAAGGGACTTTTAAAACCGGCATCCATGAGTGACTATTACAGCCGGCGCCCAGAAGGGACTTTTAAAACCGGCATCCATGAGTGACTATTACAGCCGGCGCCCAGAAGGGACTTTTAAAACCGGCATCCATGAGTGACTATTACAGCCGGCGCCCAGAAGGGACTTTTAAAACCGGCATCCATGAGTGACTATTACAGCCGGCGCCCAGAAGGGACTTTTAAAACCGGCATCCATGAGTGACTATTACAGCCGGCGCCCAGAAGGGACTTTTAAAACCGGCATCCATGAGTGACTATTACAACCGGCGCCCAGAAGGGACTTTTAAAACCGGCATCTATGAGTGACTATTACAGCCGGCGCCCAGAAGGGACTTTTAAAGCCGGCGGCCAGAAGGGACTTTTAAAGCCAGCGCCCAGAAGGGACTTTTAAAACCGGCATCCATGAGTGGCTATTACAGCCGGCGCCCAGAAGGGACTTTTAAAACCGGCATCCATGAGTGACTATTACAACCGGCGCCCAGAAGGGACTTTTAAAGCCGGCATACATGAGTGACTATTTCAACCGGCGCCCAGAAGGGACTTTTAAAACCGGCATCCATGAGTGACTATTACAGCCGGCGCCCAGAAGGGACTTTTAAAACCGGCATCCATGAGTGACTATTACAGCCGGCGCCCAGAAGGGACTTTTAAAACCGGCATCAATGAGTGACTATTACAGCCGGCGCCCAGAAGGGACTTTTAAAACCGGCATCCATGAGTAACTATTACAACCGGCGCCCAGAAGGGACTTTTAAAACCGGCATCTATGAGTGACTATTACAGCCGGCGCCCAGAAGGGACTTTTAAAGCCAGCGGCCAGAAGGGACTTTTAAAGCCAGCGCCCAGAAGGGACTTTTAAAGCCAGCGCCCAGAAGGGACTTTTAAAGCCAGCGCCCAGAAGGGACTTTTAAAACCGGCATCCATGAGTGACTATTACAGCCGGCGCCCAGAAGGGACTTTTAAAGCCGGCGGCCAGAAGGGACTTTTAAAGCCAGCGCCCAGAAGGGACTTTTAAAGCCAGCGCCCAGAAGGGACTTTAAAAACCGGCATCCATGAGTGACTATTACAGCCGGCGCCCAGAAGAGACTTTTAAAACCGGCATCCATGAGTGACTATTACAACCGGCGCCCAGAAGGGACTTTTAAAACCGGCATCCATGAGTGACTATTACAGCCGGCGCCCAGAAGGGACTTTTAAAACCGGCATCCATGAGTGACTATTACAACCGGCGCCCAGAAGGGACTTTTAAAGCCGGCATCCATGAGTGACTATTACAGCCGGCGCCCAGAAGGGACTTTTAAAACCGGCATCCATGAGTGACTATTACAGCCGGCGCCCAGAAGGGGCTTTTAAAACCGGCATCCATGAGTGACTATTACAGCCGGCGCCCAGAAGGGACTTTTAAAACCGGCATCCATGAGTGACTATTACAGCCGGCGCCCAGAAGCGACTTTTAAAACCGGCATCCATGAGTGACTATTACAGCCGGCGCCCAGAAGGGACTTTTAAAACCGGCATCCATGAGTGACTATTACAGCCGGCGCCCAGAAGGGACTTTTAAAGCCGGCATCCATGAGTGACTATTACAGCCGGCGCCCAGAAGGGACTTTTAAAACCGGCATCCATGAGTGACTATTACAGCCGGCGCCCAGAAGGGACTTTTAAAGCCGGCGGCCAGAAGGGACTTTTAAAGCCAGCGCCCAGAAGGGACTTTTAAAGCCAGCGCCCAGAAGGGACTTTTAAAACCGGCATCCATGAGGGGCTATTACAGCCGGCGCCCAGAAGGGACTTTTAAAACCGGCATCCATGAGTGACTATTACAACCGGCGCCCAGAAGGGACTTTTAAAGCCGGCATACATGAGTGACTATTTCAACCGGCGCCCAGAAGGGACTTTTAAAACCGGCATCCATGAGTGACTATTACAGCCGGCGCCCAGAAGGGACTTTTAAAACCGGCATCCATGAGTGACTATTACAGCCGGCGCCCAGAAGGGACTTTTAAAACCGGCATCCATGAGTGGCTATTACAGCCGGCGCCCAGAAGGGACTTTTAAAACCGGCATCCATGAGTAACTATTACAACCGGCGCCCAGAAGGGACTTTTAAAACCGGCATCTATGAGTGACTATTACAGCCGGCGCCCAGAAGGGACTTTTAAAGCCAGCGGCCAGAAGGGACTTTTAAAGCCAGCGCCCAGAAGGGACTTTTAAAACCGGCATCCATGAGTGACTATTACAGCCGGCGCCCAGAAGGGACTTTTAAAGCCGGCGGCCAGAAGGGACTTTTAAAGCCAGCGCCCAGAAGGGACTTTAAAAACCGGCATCCATGAGTGACTATTACAGCCGGCGCCCAGAAGAGACTTTTAAAACAGGCATCCATGAGTGACTATTACAACCGGCGCCCAGAAGGGACTTTTAAAACCGGCATCCATGAGTGACTATTACAGCCGGCGCCCAGAAGGGACTTTTAAAACCGGCATCCATGAGTGACTATTACAGCCGGCGCCCAGAAGGGACTTTGAAAACCGGCATCCATGAGTGACTATTACAACCGGCGCCCAGAAGGGACTTTTAAAGCCGGCATCCATGAGTGACTATTACAGCCGGCGCCCAGAAGGGACTTTTAAAGCCGGCATCCATGAGTGACTATTACAACCGGCGCCCAGAAGGGACTTTTAAAACCGGCATCCATGAGTGACTATTACAGCCGGCGCCCAGAAGGGACTTTTAAAACCGGCATCCATGAGTGACTATTACAGCCGGCGCCCAGAAGGGACTTTTAAAACCGGCATCCATGAGTGACTATTACAACCGGCGCCCAGAAGGGACTTTTAAAACCGGCATCCATGAGTGACTATTACAGCCGGCGCCCAGAAGGGACTTTTAAAACCGGCATCCATGAGTGACTATTACAACCGGCGCCCAGAAGGGACTTTTAAAGCCGGCATCCATGAGTGACTATTACAGCCGGCGCCCAGAAGGGACTTTTAAAGCCGGCATCCATGAGTGACTATTACAACCGGCGCCCAGAAGGGACTTTTAAAACCGGCATCCATGAGTGACTATTACAGCCGGCGCCCAGAAGGGACTTTTAAAACCGGCATCCATGAGTGACTATTACAGCCGGCGCCCAGAAGGGACTTTTAAAACCGGCATCCATGAGTGACTATTACAGCCGGCGCCCAGAAGGGACTTTTAAAGTCAGCGCCCAGAAGGGACTTTAAAAACCGGCATCCATGAGTGACTATTACAGCCGGCGCCCAGAAGAGACTTTTAAAACCGGCATCCATGAGTGACTATTACAACCGGCGCCCAGAAGGGACTTTTAAAACCGGCATCCATGAGTGACTATTACAGCCAGCGCCCAGAAGGGACTTTTAAAACCGGCATCCATGAGTGACTATTAAAGCCGGCGCCCAGAAGGGACTTTTAAAACCGGCATCCATGAGTGACTATTACAACCGGCGCCCAGAAGGGACTTTTAAAGCCAGCGACAAGAAGGGACTTTTAAAGCCGGCGGCTAAAAGGGACTTTTAAAGCCGGCGGCCAGAAGGGACTTTTAAAGCCACCGCCCAGAAGGGACTTTTAAAACCGGCATCCATGAGTGACTATTACAGCCGGCGCCCAGAAGGGACTTTTAAAACCGGCATCCATGAGTGACTATTACAACCGGCGCCCAGAAGGGACTTTTAAAGCCGGCATCCATGAGTGACTATTACAGCCGGCGCCCAGAAGGGACTTTTAAAACCGGCATTCATGAGTGACTATTACAACCGGCGCCCAGAAGGGACTTTTAAAACCGGCATCCATGAGTGACTATTACAGCCGGCGCCCAGAAGGGACTTTTAAAACCGCCATCCATGAGTAACTATTAGAACCGGCGCCCAGAAGGGACTTTTAAAACCGGCATCCATGAGTGACTATTACAATCGGCGCCCAGAAGGGACTTTTAAAACCGGCATCCATGAGTGACTATTACAGCCGGAGCCCAGGAGGGACTTTTAAAACCGGCATCCATGAGTAACTATTACAACCGGCGCCCAGAAGGGACTTTTAAAACCGGCATCTATGAGTGACTATTACAGCCGGCGCCCAGAAGGGACTTTTAAAGCCGGCGGCCAGAAGGGACTTTTAAAACCGGTATCCATGAGTGGCTATTACAGCCAGCGCCCAGAAGGGACTTTTAAAACCGGCATCCATGAGTGACTATTACAACCGGCACCCAGAAGGGACTTTTAAAGCCGGCATACATGAGTGACTATTTCAACCGGCGCCCAGAAGGGACTTTTAAAACCGGCATCCATGAGTGACTATTACAGCCGGCGCCCAGAAGGGACTTTTAAAACCGCCATCCATGAGTAACTATTAGAACCGGCGCCCAGAAGGGACTTTTAAAACCGGCATCCATGAGTGACTATTACAGCCGGCGCCCAGAAGGGACTTTTAAAACCGGCATCCATGAGTGACTATTACAACCGGCGCCCAGAAGGGACTTTTAAAGCCAGCGCCCAGAAGGGACTTTTAAAGCCGGCATCCATGAGTGATTATTACAACCGGCTCCCAGAAGGGACTTTTAAAACCGGCATCCATGAGTGACTATTTCAACCGGCGCCCAGAAGGGACTTTTAAAACCGGCATCCATGAGTGACTATTACAGCCGGCGCCCAGAAGGGACTTTTAAAACCGCCATCCATGAGTAACTATTAGAACCGGCGCCCAGAAGGGACTTTTAAACCGGCATCCATGAGTGACTATTACAGCCGGTGCCCAGAAGGGACTTTTAAAACCGGCATCCATGAGTGACTATTACAACCGGCGCCCAGAAGGGACTTTTAAAGCCAGCGCCCAGAAGGGACTTTTAAAGCCGGCATCCATGAGTGATTATTACAACCGGCTCCCAGAAGGGACTTTTAAAACCGGCATCCATGAGTGACTATTACAATCGGCGCCCAGAAGGGACTTTTAAAATCGGCATCCATGAGTGACTATTTCAACCGGCGCCCAGAAGGAACTTTTAAAGCCAGCGCCCAGAAGGGACTTTTAAAGCCAGCGACAAGAAGGGACTTTTAAAGCCGGCGGCCAGAAGGGACTTTTAAAGCCAGCGCCCAGAAGGGACTTTTAAAACCGGCATCCATGAGTGACTATTACAGCCGGCGCCCAGAAGGGTCTTTTAAAACCGGCATCCATGAGTGACTATTACAGCCGGCGCCCAGAAGGGACTTTTAAAACCGGCATCCATGAGTGACTATTACAGCCGGCGCCCAGAAGGGACTTTTAAAACCGGCATCCATGAGTGACTATTACAGCCGGCGCCCAGAAGGGACTTTTAAAACCGGCATCCATGAGTGACTATTACAACCGGCGCCCAGAAGGGACTTTTAAAGCCAGCGACAAGAAGGGACTTTTAAAGCCAGCGCCCAGAAGGGACTTTTAAAACCGGCATCCATGAGTGACTATTACAGCCGGCGCCCAGAAGGGACTTTTAAAGCCGGCGGCCAGAAGGGACTTTTAAAGCCAGCACCCAGAAGGGACTTTAAAAACCGGCATCCATGAGTGACTATTACAGCCGGCGCCCAGAAGAGACTTTTAAAACCGGCATCCATGAGTGACTATTACAACCGGCGCCCAGAAGGGACTTTTAAAACCGGCATCCATGAGTGACTATTACAGCCGGCGCCCAGAAGGGACTTTTAAAACCGGCATCCATGAGTGACTATTACAGCCGGCGCCCAGAAGGGACTTTTAAAACCGGCATCCATGAGTGACTATTACAACCGGCGCCCAGAAGGGACTTTTAAAACCGGCATCCATGAGTGACTATTACAGCCGGCGCCCAGAAGGGACTTTTAAAACCGGCATCCATGAGTGACTATTACAACCGGCGCCCAGAAGGGACTTTTAAAGCCGGCATCCATGAGTGACTATTACAGCCGGCGCCCAGAAGGGACTTTTAAAGCCGGCATCCATGAGTGACTATTACAACCGGCGCCCAGAAGGGACTTTTAAAACCGGCATCCATGAGTGACTATTACAGCCGGCGCCCAGAAGGGACTTTTAAAACCGGCATCCATGAGTGACTATTACAGCCGGCGCCCAGAAGGGACTTTTAAAACCGGCATCCATGAGTGACTATTACAACCGGCGCCCAGAAGGGACTTTTAAAAACGGCATCCATGAGTGACAATTACAGCCGGCGCCCAGAAGGGACTTTTAAAACCGGCATCCATGAGTGACTATTACAACCGGCGCCCAGAAGGGACTTTTAAAGCCGGCATCCATGAGTGACTATTACAGCCGGCGCCCAGAAGGGACTTTTAAAGCCGGCATCCATGAGTGACTATTACAACCGGCGCCCAGAAGGGACTTTTAAAACCGGCATCCATGAGTGACTATTACAGCCGGCGCCCAGAAGGGACTTTTAAAACCGGCATCCATGAGTGACTATTACAGCCGGCGCCCAGAAGGGACTTTTAAAACCGGCATCCATGAGTGACTATTACAGCCGGCGCCCAGAAGGGACTTTTAAAACCGGCATCCATGAGTGACTATTACAGCCGGCGCCCAGAAGGGACTTTTAAAGCCGGCGGCCAGAAGGGACTTTTAAAGCCAGCGCCCAGAAAGGACTTTAAAAACCGGCATCCATGAGTGACTATTACAGCCGGCGCCCAGAAGAGACTTTTAAAACCGGCATCCATGAGTGACTATTACAACCGGCGCCCAGAAGGGACTTTTAAAACCGGCATCCATGAGTGACTATTACAGCCGGCGCCCAGAAGGGACTTTTAAAACCGGCATCCATGAGTGACTATTAAAGCCGGCGCCCAGAAGGGACTTTTAAAACCGGCATCCATGAGTGACTATTACAACCGGCGCCCAGAAGGGACTTTTAAAGCCGGCGACAAGAAGGGACTTTTAAAGCCGGCGACAAGAAGGGACTTTTAAAGCCGGCGGCCAGAAGGGACTTTTAAAGCCGGCGGCCAGAAGGGACTTTTAAAGCCGGCGGCCAGAAGGGACTTTTAAAGCCACCGCCCAGAAGGGACTTTTAAAACCGGCATCCATGAGTGACTATTACAGCCGGCGCCCAGAAGGGACTTTTAAAACCGGCATCCATGAGTGACTATTACAACCGGCGCCCAGAAGGGACTTTTAAAACCGGCATCCATGAGTGACTATTACAGCCGGCGCCCAGAAGGGACTTTTAAAACCGGCATCCATGAGTGACTATTACAGCCGGCGCCCAGAAGGGACTTTTAAAACCGGCATCCATGAGTGACTATTACAGCCGGCGCCCAGAAGGGACTTTTAAAACCGGCATCCATGAGTGACTATTACAGCCGGCGCCCAGAAGGGACTTTTAAAACCGGCATCCATGAGTGACTATTACAGCCGGCGCCCAGAAGGGACTTTTAAAACCGGCATCCATGAGTGACTATTACAACCGGCGCCCAGAAGGGACTTTTAAAACCGGCATCTATGAGTGACTATTACAGCCGGCGCCCAGAAGGGACTTTTAAAGCCGGCGGCCAGAAGGGACTTTTAAAGCCAGCGCCCAGAAGGGACTTTTAAAACCGGCATCCATGAGTGGCTATTACAGCCGGCGCCCAGAAGGGACTTTTAAAACCGGCATCCATGAGTGACTATTACAACCGGCGCCCAGAAGGGACTTTTAAAGCCGGCATACATGAGTGACTATTTCAACCGGCGCCCAGAAGGGACTTTTAAAACCGGCATCCATGAGTGACTATTACAGCCGGCGCCCAGAAGGGACTTTTAAAGCCGGCGGCCAGAAGGGACTTTTAAAGCCAGCACCCAGAAGGGACTTTAAAAACCGGCATCCATGAGTGACTATTACAGCCGGCGCCCAGAAGAGACTTTTAAAACCGGCATCCATGAGTGACTATTACAGCCGGCGCCCAGAAGGGACTTTTAAAACCGGCATCCATGAGTGACTATTACAGCCGGCGCCCAGAAGGGACTTTTAAAACCGGCATCCATGAGTGACTATTACAGCCGGCGCCCAGAAGGGACTTTTAAAACCGGCATCCATGAGTGACTATTACAACCGGCGCCCAGAAGGGACTTTTAAAACCGGCATCCATGAGTGACTATTACAGCCGGCGCCCAGAAGGGACTTTTAAAACCGGCATCCATGAGTGACTATTACAACCGGCGCCCAGAAGGAACTTTTAAAGCCGGCATCCATGAGTGACTATTACAGCCGGCGCCCAGAAGGGACTTTTAAAGCCGGCATCCATGAGTGACTATTACAACCGGCGCCCAGAAGGGACTTTTAAAACCGGCATCCATGAGTGACTATTACAGCCGGCGCCCAGAAGGGACTTTTAAAACCGGCATCCATGAGTGACTATTACAGCCGGCGCCCAGAAGGGACTTTTAAAACCGGCATCCATGAGTGACTATTACAACCGGCGCCCAGAAGGGACTTTTAAAAACGGCATCCATGAGTGACTATTACAGCCGGCGCCCAGAAGGGACTTTTAAAACCGGCATCCATGAGTGACTATTACAACCGGCGCCCAGAAGGGACTTTTAAAGCCGGCATCCATGAGTGACTATTACAGCCGGCGCCCAGAAGGGACTTTTAAAGCCGGCATCCATGAGTGACTATTACAACCGGCGCCCAGAAGGGACTTTTAAAACCGGCATCCATGAGTGACTATTACAGCCGGCGCCCAGAAGGGACTTTTAAAACCGGCATCCATGAGTGACTATTACAGCCGGCGCCCAGAAGGGACTTTTAAAACCGGCATCCATGAGTGACTATTACAGCCGGCGCCCAGAAGGGACTTTTAAAACCGGCATCCATGAGTGACTATTACAGCCGGCGCCCAGAAGGGACTTTTAAAGCCGGCGGCCAGAAGGGACTTTTAAAGCCAGCGCCCAGAAAGGACTTTAAAAACCGGCATCCATGAGTGACTATTACAGCCGGCGCCCAGAAGAGACTTTTAAAACCGGCATCCATGAGTGACTATTACAACCGGCGCCCAGAAGGGACTTTTAAAACCGGCATCCATGAGTGACTATTACAGCCGGCGCCCAGAAGGGACTTTTAAAACCGGCATCCATGAGTGACTATTAAAGCCGGCGCCCAGAAGGGACTTTTAAAACCGGCATCCATGAGTGACTATTACAACCGGCGCCCAGAAGGGACTTTTAAAGCCGGCGACAAGAAGGGACTTTTAAAGCCGGCGGCCAGAAGGGACTTTTAAAGCCGGCGGCCAGAAGGGACTTTTAAAGCCGGCGGCCAGAAGGGACTTTTAAAGCCACCGCCCAGAAGGGACTTTTAAAACCGGCATCCATGAGTGACTATTACAGCCGGCGCCCAGAAGGGACTTTTAAAACCGGCATCCATGAGTGACTATTACAACCGGCGCCCAGAAGGGACTTTTAAAACCGGCATCCATGAGTGACTATTACAGCCGGCGCCCAGAAGGGACTTTTAAAACCGGCATCCATGAGTGACTATTACAGCCGGCGCCCAGAAGGGACTTTTAAAACCGGCATCCATGAGTGACTATTACAGCCGGCGCCCAGAAGGGACTTTTAAAACCGGCATCCATGAGTGACTATTACAGCCGGCGCCCAGAAGGGACTTTTAAAACCGGCATCCATGAGTGACTATTACAGCCGGCGCCCAGAAGGGACTTTTAAAACCGGCATCCATGAGTGACTATTACAACCGGCGCCCAGAAGGGACTTTTAAAACCGGCATCTATGAGTGACTATTACAGCCGGCGCCCAGAAGGGACTTTTAAAGCCGGCGGCCAGAAGGGACTTTTAAAGCCAGCGCCCAGAAGGGACTTTTAAAACCGGCATCCATGAGTGGCTATTACAGCCGGCGCCCAGAAGGGACTTTTAAAACCGGCATCCATGAGTGACTATTACAACCGGCGCCCAGAAGGGACTTTTAAAGCCGGCATACATGAGTGACTATTTCAACCGGCGCCCAGAAGGGACTTTTAAAACCGGCATCCATGAGTGACTATTACAGCCGGCGCCCAGAAGGGACTTTTAAAACCGGCATCCATGAGTGACTATTACAGCCGGCGCCCAGAAGGGACTTTTAAAACCGGCATCCATGAGTGACTATTACAGCCGGCGCCCAGAAGGGACTTTTAAAACCGGCATCCATGAGTAACTATTACAACCGGCGCCCAGAAGGGACTTTTAAAACCGGCATCTATGAGTGACTATTACAGCCGGCGCCCAGAAGGGACTTTTAAAGCCAGCGGCCAGAAGGGACTTTTAAAGCCAGCGCCCAGAAGGGACTTTTAAAGCCAGCGCCCAGAAGGGACTTTTAAAGCCAGCGCCCAGAAGGGACTTTTAAAACCGGCATCCATGAGTGACTATTACAGCCGGCGCCCAGAAGGGACTTTTAAAGCCGGCGGCCAGAAGGGACTTTTAAAGCCAGCGCCCAGAAGGGACTTTTAAAGCCAGCGCCCAGAAGGGACTTTAAAAACCGGCATCCATGAGTGACTATTACAGCCGGCGCCCAGAAGAGACTTTTAAAACCGGCATCCATGAGTGACTATTACAACCGGCGCCCAGAAGGGACTTTTAAAACCGGCATCCATGAGTGACTATTACAGCCGGCGCCCAGAAGGGACTTTTAAAACCGGCATCCATGAGTGACTATTACAGCCGGCGCCCAGAAGGGACTTTTAAAACCGGCATCCATGAGTGACTATTACAACCGGCGCCCAGAAGGGACTTTTAAAACCGGCATCCATGAGTGACTATTACAGCCGGCGCCCAGAAGGGACTTTTAAAACCGGCATCCATGAGTGACTATTACAACCGGCGCCCAGAAGGGACTTTTAAAGCCGGCATCCATGAGTGACTATTACAGCCGGCGCCCAGAAGGGACTTTTAAAACCGGCATCCATGAGTGACTATTACAGCCGGCGCCCAGAAGGGGCTTTTAAAACCGGTATCCATGAGTGACTATTACAGCCGGCGCCCAGAAGGGACTTTTAAAACCGGCATCCATGAGTGACTATTACAGCCGGCGCCCAGAAGGGACTTTTAAAACCGGCATCCATGAGTGACTATTACAGCCGGCGCCCAGAAGGGACTTTTAAAACCGGCATCCATGAGTGACTATTACAGCCGGCGCCCAGAAGGGACTTTTAAAGCCGGCATCCATGAGTGACTATTACAGCCGGCGCCCAGAAGGGACTTTTAAAACCGGCATCCATGAGTGACTATTACAGCCGGCGCCCAGAAGGGACTTTTAAAGCCGGCGGCCAGAAGGGACTTTTAAAGCCAGCGCCCAGAAGGGACTTTTAAAGCCAGCGCCCAGAAGGGACTTTTAAAACCGGCATCCATGAGGGGCTATTACAGCCGGCGCCCAGAAGGGACTTTTAAAACCGGCATCCATGAGTGACTATTACAACCGGCGCCCAGAAGGGACTTTTAAAGCCGGCATACATGAGTGACTATTTCAACCGGCGCCCAGAAGGGACTTTTAAAACCGGCATCCATGAGTGACTATTACAGCCGGCGCCCAGAAGAGGCTTTTAAAACCGGCATCCATGAGTGACTATTACAACCGGCGCCCAGAAGGGACTTTTAAAACCGGCATCCATGAGTGACTATTACAGCCGGCGCCCAGAAGGGACTTTTAAAACCGGCATCCATGAGTGACTATTAAAGCCGGCGCCCAGAAGGGACTTTTAAAACCGGCATCCATGAGTGACTATTACAACCGGCGCCCAGAAGGGACTTTTAAAGCCGGCGACAAGAAGGGACTTTTAAAGCCGGCGGCCAGAAGGGACTTTTAAAGCCGGCGGCCAGAAGGGACTTTTAAAGCCACCGCCCAGAAGGGACTTTTAAAACCGGCATCCATGAGTGACTATTACAGCCGGCGCCCAGAAGGGACTTTTAAAACCGGCATCCATGAGTGACTATTACAACCGGCGCCCAGAAGGGACTTTTAAAACCGGCATCCATGAGTGACTATTACAGCCGGCGCCCAGAAGGGACTTTTAAAACCGGCATCCATGAGTGACTATTACAGCCGGCGCCCAGAAGGGACTTTTAAAACCGGCATCCATGAGTGACTATTACAGCCGGCGCCCAGAAGGGACTTTTAAAACCGGCATCCATGAGTGACTATTACAGCCGGCGCCCAGAAGGGACTTTTAAAACCGGCATCCATGAGTGACTATTACAGCCGGCGCCCAGAAGGGACTTTTAAAACCGGCATCCATGAGTGACTATTACAACCGGCGCCCAGAAGGGACTTTTAAAACCGGCATCTATGAGTGACTATTACAGCCGGCGCCCAGAAGGGACTTTTAAAGCCGGCGGCCAGAAGGGACTTTTAAAGCCAGCGCCCAGAAGGGACTTTTAAAACCGGCATCCATGAGTGGCTATTACAGCCGGCGCCCAGAAGGGACTTTTAAAACCGGCATCCATGAGTGACTATTACAACCGGCGCCCAGAAGGGACTTTTAAAGCCGGCATACATGAGTGACTATTTCAACCGGCGCCCAGAAGGGACTTTTAAAACCGGCATCCATGAGTGACTATTACAGCCGGCGCCCAGAAGGGACTTTTAAAACCGGCATCCATGAGTGACTATTACAGCCGGCGCCCAGAAGGGACTTTTAAAACCGGCATCAATGAGTGACTATTACAGCCGGCGCCCAGAAGGGACTTTTAAAACCGGCATCCATGAGTAACTATTACAACCGGCGCCCAGAAGGGACTTTTAAAACCGGCATCTATGAGTGACTATTACAGCCGGCGCCCAGAAGGGACTTTTAAAGCCAGCGGCCAGAAGGGACTTTTAAAGCCAGCGCCCAGAAGGGACTTTTAAAGCCAGCGCCCAGAAGGGACTTTTAAAGCCAGCGCCCAGAAGGGACTTTTAAAACCGGCATCCATGAGTGACTATTACAGCCGGCGCCCAGAAGGGACTTTTAAAGCCGGCGGCCAGAAGGGACTTTTAAAGCCAGCGCCCAGAAGGGACTTTTAAAGCCAGCGCCCAGAAGGGACTTTAAAAACCGGCATCCATGAGTGACTATTACAGCCGGCGCCCAGAAGAGACTTTTAAAACCGGCATCCATGAGTGACTATTACAACCGGCGCCCAGAAGGGACTTTTAAAACCGGCATCCATGAGTGACTATTACAGCCGGCGCCCAGAAGGGACTTTTAAAACCGGCATCCATGAGTGACTATTACAGCCGGCGCCCAGAAGGGACTTTTAAAACCGGCATCCATGAGTGACTATTACAACCGGCGCCCAGAAGGGACTTTTAAAACCGGCATCCATGAGTGACTATTACAGCCGGCGCCCAGAAGGGACTTTTAAAACCGGCATCCATGAGTGACTATTACAACCGGCGCCCAGAAGGGACTTTTAAAGCCGGCATCCATGAGTGACTATTACAGCCGGCGCCCAGAAGGGACTTTTAAAACCGGCATCCATGAGTGACTATTACAGCCGGCGCCCAGAAGGGGCTTTTAAAACCGGCATCCATGAGTGACTATTACAGCCGGCGCCCAGAAGGGACTTTTAAAACCGGCATCCATGAGTGACTATTACAGCCGGCGCCCAGAAGCGACTTTTAAAACCGGCATCCATGAGTGACTATTACAGCCGGCGCCCAGAAGGGACTTTTAAAACCGGCATCCATGAGTGACTATTACAGCCGGCGCCCAGAAGGGACTTTTAAAGCCGGCATCCATGAGTGACTATTACAGCCGGCGCCCAGAAGGGACTTTTAAAACCGGCATCCATGAGTGACTATTACAGCCGGCGCCCAGAAGGGACTTTTAAAGCCGGCGGCCAGAAGGGACTTTTAAAGCCAGCGCCCAGAAGGGACTTTTAAAGCCAGCGCCCAGAAGGGACTTTTAAAACCGGCATCCATGAGGGGCTATTACAGCCGGCGCCCAGAAGGGACTTTTAAAACCGGCATCCATGAGTGACTATTACAACCGGCGCCCAGAAGGGACTTTTAAAGCCGGCATACATGAGTGACTATTTCAACCGGCGCCCAGAAGGGACTTTTAAAACCGGCATCCATGAGTGACTATTACAGCCGGCGCCCAGAAGGGACTTTTAAAACCGGCATCCATGAGTGACTATTACAGCCGGCGCCCAGAAGGGACTTTTAAAACCGGCATCCATGAGTGGCTATTACAGCCGGCGCCCAGAAGGGACTTTTAAAACCGGCATCCATGAGTAACTATTACAACCGGCGCCCAGAAGGGACTTTTAAAACCGGCATCTATGAGTGACTATTACAGCCGGCGCCCAGAAGGGACTTTTAAAGCCAGCGGCCAGAAGGGACTTTTAAAGCCAGCGCCCAGAAGGGACTTTTAAAACCGGCATCCATGAGTGACTATTACAGCCGGCGCCCAGAAGGGACTTTTAAAGCCGGCGGCCAGAAGGGACTTTTAAAGCCAGCGCCCAGAAGGGACTTTAAAAACCGGCATCCATGAGTGACTATTACAGCCGGCGCCCAGAAGAGACTTTTAAAACCGGCATCCATGAGTGACTATTACAACCGGCGCCCAGAAGGGACTTTTAAAACCGGCATCCATGAGTGACTATTACAGCCGGCGCCCAGAAGGGACTTTTAAAACCGGCATCCATGAGTGACTATTACAGCCGGCGCCCAGAAGGGACTTTTAAAACCGGCATCCATGAGTGACTATTACAACCGGCGCCCAGAAGGGACTTTTAAAGCCGGCATCCATGAGTGACTATTACAGCCGGCGCCCAGAAGGGACTTTTAAAGCCGGCATCCATGAGTGACTATTACAACCGGCGCCCAGAAGGGACTTTTAAAACCGGCATCCATGAGTGACTATTACAGCCGGCGCCCAGAAGGGACTTTTAAAACCGGCATCCATGAGTGACTATTACAGCCGGCGCCCAGAAGGGACTTTTAAAACCGGCATCCATGAGTGACTATTACAACCGGCGCCCAGAAGGGACTTTTAAAACCGGCATCCATGAGTGACTATTACAGCCGGCGCCCAGAAGGGACTTTTAAAACCGGCATCCATGAGTGACTATTACAACCGGCGCCCAGAAGGGACTTTTAAAGCCGGCATCCATGAGTGACTATTACAGCCGGCGCCCAGAAGGGACTTTTAAAGCCGGCATCCATGAGTGACTATTACAACCGGCGCCCAGAAGGGACTTTTAAAACCGGCATCCATGAGTGACTATTACAGCCGGCGCCCAGAAGGGACTTTTAAAACCGGCATCCATGAGTGACTATTACAGCCGGCGCCCAGAAGGGACTTTTAAAACCGGCATCCATGAGTGACTATTACAGCCGGCGCCCAGAAGGGAATTTTAAAGTCAGCGCCCAGAAGGGACTTTAAAAACCGGCATCCATGAGTGACTATTACAGCCGGCGCCCAGAAGAGACTTTTAAAACCGGCATCCATGAGTGACTATTACAACCGGCGCCCAGAAGGGACTTTTAAAACCGGCATCCATGAGTGACTATTACAGCCAGCGCCCAGAAGGGACTTTTAAAACCGGCATCCATGAGTGACTATTAAAGCCGGCGCCCAGAAGGGACTTTTAAAACCGGCATCCATGAGTGACTATTACAACCGGCCCCCAGAAGGGACTTTTAAAGCCAGCGACAAGAAGGGACTTTTAAAGCCGGCGGCTAAAAGGGACTTTTAAAGCCGGCGGCCAGAAGGGACTTTTAAAGCCACCGCCCAGAAGGGACTTTTAAAACCGGCATCCATGAGTGACTATTACAGCCGGCGCCCAGAAGGGACTTTTAAAACCGGCATCCATGAGTGACTATTACAACCGGCGCCCAGAAGGGACTTTTAAAGCCGGCATCCATGAGTGACTATTACAGCCGGCGCCCAGAAGGGACTTTTAAAACCGGCATTCATGAGTGACTATTACAACCGGCGCCCAGAAGGGACTTTTAAAACCGGCATCCATGAGTGACTATTACAGCCGGCGCCCAGAAGGGACTTTTAAAACCGCCATCCATGAGTAACTATTAGAACCGGCGCCCAGAAGGGACTTTTAAAACCGGCATCCATGAGTGACTATTACAATCGGCGCCCAGAAGGGACTTTTAAAACCGGCATCCATGAGTGACTATTACAGCCGGAGCCCAGGAGGGACTTTTAAAACCGGCATCCATGAGTAACTATTACAACCGGCGCCCAGAAGGGACTTTTAAAACCGGCATCTATGAGTGACTATTACAGCCGGCGCCCAGAAGGGACTTTTAAAGCCGGCGGCCAGAAGGGACTTTTAAAACCGGTATCCATGAGTGGCTATTACAGCCAGCGCCCAGAAGGGACTTTTAAAACCGGCATCCATGAGTGACTATTACAACCGGCACCCAGAAGGGACTTTTAAAGCCGGCATACATGAGTGACTATTTCAACCGGCGCCCAGAAGGGACTTTTAAAACCGGCATCCATGAGTGACTATTACAGCCGGCGCCCAGAAGGGACTTTTAAAACCGCCATCCATGAGTAACTATTAGAACCGGCGCCCAGAAGGGACTTTTAAAACCGGCATCCATGAGTGACTATTACAGCCGGCGCCCAGAAGGGACTTTTAAAACCGGCATCCATGAGTGACTATTACAACCGGCGCCCAGAAGGGACTTTTAAAGCCAGCGCCCAGAAGGGACTTTTAAAGCCGGCATCCATGAGTGATTATTACAACCGGCTCCCAGAAGGGACTTTTAAAACCGGCATCCATGAGTGACTATTTCAACCGGCGCCCAGAAGGGACTTTTAAAACCGGCATCCATGAGTGACTATTACAGCCGGCGCCCAGAAGGGACTTTTAAAACCGCCATCCATGAGTAACTATTAGAACCGGCGCCCAGAAGGGACTTTTAAACCGGCATCCATGAGTGACTATTACAGCCGGCGCCCAGAAGGGACTTTTAAAACCGGCATCCATGAGTGACTATTACAACCGGCGCCCAGAAGGGACTTTTAAAGCCAGCGCCCAGAAGGGACTTTTAAAGCCGGCATCCATGAGTGATTATTACAACCGGCTCCCAGAAGGGACTTTTAAAACCGGCATCCATGAGTGACTATTACAATCGGCGCCCAGAAGGGACTTTTAAAATCGGCATCCATGAGTGACTATTTCAACCGGCGCCCAGAAGGAACTTTTAAAGCCAGCGCCCAGAAGGGACTTTTAAAGCCAGCGACAAGAAGGGACTTTTAAAGCCGGCGGCCAGAAGGGACTTTTAAAGCCAGCGCCCAGAAGGGACTTTTAAAACCGGCATCCATGAGTGACTATTACAGCCGGCGCCCAGAAGGGTCTTTTAAAACCGGCATCCATGAGTGACTATTACAGCCGGCGCCCAGAAGGGACTTTTAAAACCGGCATCCATGAGTGACTATTACAGCCGGCGCCCAGAAGGGACTTTTAAAACCGGCATCCATGAGTGACTATTACAGCCGGCGCCCAGAAGGGACTTTTAAAACCGGCATCCATGAGTGACTATTACAACCGGCGCCCAGAAGGGACTTTTAAAGCCAGCGACAAGAAGGGACTTTTAAAGCCAGCGCCCAGAAGGGACTTTTAAAACCGGCATCCATGAGTGACTATTACAGCCGGCGCCCAGAAGGGACTTTTAAAGCCGGCGGCCAGAAGGGACTTTTAAAGCCAGCACCCAGAAGGGACTTTAAAAACCGGCATCCATGAGTGACTATTACAGCCGGCGCCCAGAAGAGACTTTTAAAACCGGCATCCATGAGTGACTATTACAACCGGCGCCCAGAAGGGACTTTTAAAACCGGCATCCATGAGTGACTATTACAGCCGGCGCCCAGAAGGGACTTTTAAAACCGGCATCCATGAGTGACTATTACAGCCGGCGCCCAGAAGGGACTTTTAAAACCGGCATCCATGAGTGACTATTACAACCGGCGCCCAGAAGGGACTTTTAAAACCGGCATCCATGAGTGACTATTACAGCCGGCGCCCAGAAGGGACTTTTAAAACCGGCATCCATGAGTGACTATTACAACCGGCGCCCAGAAGGGACTTTTAAAGCCGGCATCCATGAGTGACTATTACAGCCGGCGCCCAGAAGGGACTTTTAAAGCCAGCGGCCAGAAGGGACTTTTAAAGCCAGCGCCCAGAAGGGACTTTTAAAACCGGCATCCATGAGTGACTATTACAGCCGGCGCCCAGAAGGGACTTTTAAAGCCGGCGGCCAGAAGGGACTTTTAAAGCCAGCGCCCAGAAGGGACTTTAAAAACCGGCATCCATGAGTGACTATTACAGCCGGCGCCCAGAAGAGACTTTTAAAACCGGCATCCATGAGTGACTATTACAACCGGCGCCCAGAAGGGACTTTTAAAACCGGCATCCATGAGTGACTATTACAGCCGGCGCCCAGAAGGGACTTTTAAAACCGGCATCCATGAGTGACTATTACAGCCGGCGCCCAGAAGGGACTTTTAAAACCGGCATCCATGAGTGACTATTACAACCGGCGCCCAGAAGGGACTTTTAAAGCCGGCATCCATGAGTGACTATTACAGCCGGCGCCCAGAAGGGACTTTTAAAGCCGGCATCCATGAGTGACTATTACAACCGGCGCCCAGAAGGGACTTTTAAAACCGGCATCCATGAGTGACTATTACAGCCGGCGCCCAGAAGGGACTTTTAAAACCGGCATCCATGAGTGACTATTACAGCCGGCGCCCAGAAGGGACTTTTAAAACCGGCATCCATGAGTGACTATTACAACCGGCGCCCAGAAGGGACTTTTAAAACCGGCATCCATGAGTGACTATTACAGCCGGCGCCCAGAAGGGACTTTTAAAACCGGCATCCATGAGTGACTATTACAACCGGCGCCCAGAAGGGACTTTTAAAGCCGGCATCCATGAGTGACTATTACAGCCGGCGCCCAGAAGGGACTTTTAAAGCCGGCATCCATGAGTGACTATTACAACCGGCGCCCAGAAGGGACTTTTAAAACCGGCATCCATGAGTGACTATTACAGCCGGCGCCCAGAAGGGACTTTTAAAACCGGCATCCATGAGTGACTATTACAGCCGGCGCCCAGAAGGGACTTTTAAAACCGGCATCCATGAGTGACTATTACAGCCGGCGCCCAGAAGGGAATTTTAAAGTCAGCGCCCAGAAGGGACTTTAAAAACCGGCATCCATGAGTGACTATTACAGCCGGCGCCCAGAAGAGACTTTTAAAACCGGCATCCATGAGTGACTATTACAACCGGCGCCCAGAAGGGACTTTTAAAACCGGCATCCATGAGTGACTATTACAGCCAGCGCCCAGAAGGGACTTTTAAAACCGGCATCCATGAGTGACTATTAAAGCCGGCGCCCAGAAGGGACTTTTAAAACCGGCATCCATGAGTGACTATTACAACCGGCCCCCAGAAGGGACTTTTAAAGCCAGCGACAAGAAGGGACTTTTAAAGCCGGCGGCTAAAAGGGACTTTTAAAGCCGGCGGCCAGAAGGGACTTTTAAAGCCACCGCCCAGAAGGGACTTTTAAAACCGGCATCCATGATTGACTATTACAGCCGGCGCCCAGAAGGGACTTTTAAAACCGGCATCCATGAGTGACTATTACAACCGGCGCCCAGAAGGGACTTTTAAAGCCGGCATCCATGAGTGACTATTACAGCCGGCGCCCAGAAGGGACTTTTAAAACCGGCATTCATGAGTGACTATTACAACCGGCGCCCAGAAGGGACTTTTAAAACCGGCATCCATGAGTGACTATTACAGCCGGCGCCCAGAAGGGACTTTTAAAACCGCCATCCATGAGTAACTATTAGAACCGGCGCCCAGAAGGGACTTTTAAAACCGGCATCCATGAGTGACTATTACAATCGGCGCCCAGAAGGGACTTTTAAAACCGGCATCCATGAGTGACTATTACAGCCGGAGCCCAGGAGGGACTTTTAAAACCGGCATCCATGAGTAACTATTACAACCGGCGCCCAGAAGGGACTTTTAAAACCGGCATCTATGAGTGACTATTACAGCCGGCGCCCAGAAGGGACTTTTTTTTTTTTTTCAAAATGTTTTATTCATTTTTCACTTTAAACCAATTTTGACAAATAGAATGGTTCAACAAGAAAAGATAACAGTAGCCGCAGTTCTCACCCTTCCCTCCCCTCTCCCCCCACCCTTTCCCCTGCATCCCCCCCCTCCCTTTTACCCTCCCCTCCCACCCCTTCGATCACTCCATGCTCATGAATGTCCCAAGATTAAGGATCCAACTTCTTGGCCTGTTGTCCAAACCATAAGATCCATTCTAATAGTCATCAGTTCCTATTACTTTTAATCGACCCAGGGATCCTGTTAGATCTGCATTTGCGTACCATGAAGTATATTTGAAAGGGGCCACCAGCTGTTGTAGCTCAGGCGTTGTCATGGTGGTTAGGAGAAATGGCTTCCATCTAGAGAAAAACTTTTTTGTTCCTTTCTCCTTGTTCATGCTAGCCTCCAGTTTTTCCATTCGCATTAGGTGGCTCATTTCTTCCTGTACATCCCAGAGTGTTGGAGCCGAAGTGTAGATCCATTTGTTGTATATGGATTTCCTAGCAGCTAGGAGAGTGATATGAACAATATCCTGGAGATGTTGGGGTTTCTCATTTGGTCCCTCTTTATGGGTCGCATTGAATAATAGCAAAAGGGGGTCCTTTGCTATAGAGCTCTTTACCAGTTTGTTCACAAAGTCCACCACATTGTCCCAAAACCTCTGGATAGCAGGGCAGTCCCATATGCAATGTACCATATTTGCTTGTGGGAGGGAGCACTTCGGGCAATAGTTTATGTATCCTGGCTTTGGGGGATTATATTTTATGTTAAATGCATACTTGGCCTGATACATCATCATTAGATGGGATTCTCTCCATTTCTCACTTACAATAGTTTGACGGACATTGTTGTTTCCTTCAATGATTCTTTGCTCAATGTGGGGTACCTGGAAATACTTTACCCAGCCCTTCATGTTGTTAGAGGCTTTGTCTGCCATTCCCACACTAGATAACCCCCTTTGGATGTCAGATAGGGAGACCTTTTCCCCTTTGGGCTTTAAAAAAGTGTCAAAGGGGAGTATGTCTGCTATTGCTTGTATATTTCTTAGATTGGTTTTTATATAGGATTGAATTTGGCCATATATCAGGAAGTCCCTTCTCGAAATTCCGTACTGCTGTATCAGCTCCTTAAAGGTGAGAAATCTATGTTTTCTGAGGTCCAGTAGGTTTCCCAGTTTTGTAATGCCCTGTGCTGCCCACTCTATATAATTTTTGTGCATAGATCCCGGGGAAAACCCGGGGTTGCCCTCTAATGGCATATATTTTGAGATTCTCCAGGGTAGCCGATACAGTTTCCGGACTTCTCGCCATGTGACCAGGGTGTCTCTATAAATTGCATTATGCTTAATGCGAACCGGCAGAGAGGCCCAGTTCGCATGGAGTAATCCTGTTAGTTCCCAGGGTTCAGCTATTTGTTTCTCAAGTGTTATATTGGAAAAGTGTGCAGTGTCTGCGACCCAATCTCTGACGTGGCGGAACATGCAGGCTAGATTGTATTTTCTTATATTCGGGAATCCCAGCCCTCCCAGCTCTTTCGGCAGCTGTAGTCTATTGAGTGCGATACGTGTGTGTTTGCCCCTCCAAAGAAATTTAGTAAAGGCCCCATTTAGTGCCCTCACATCTGCGTGCTTCAGGAGTAGGGGGATAACCTGCATGGGATATAACAGCCTCCCAAAGCTGACCATCTTAGCTAACGTTGCTCTTCCTGCTACCCCTAATGGAATTCCATGCCATCCTTGCAGCTGGGTTATTATATCTTTTATCAATGGGGTAAAATTTCGTGTGTATAGGGAGCTAGGGTCCCTTCCTATCTCTATCCCCAGATACCGTATTCTGTCTCTTGCTAACTGTACACCTAAACCTCTGACTTCATTAAGGTTTGCAAATTTTGAAAGCATAAGCATTTCGGTCTTTCCTGTGTTGATTTTAAAGCCTGAGTGCTGGCCTACCTCTCTTATTATCTCCAAGGCTTGTGGTAGCTGGGATTTTGGGTCGGACAGAAACAATAAGAGATCATCCGCGAACAGTGCCTGTACTAGCGTTACTTTTCCTATCCGCATTCCTTCTAACTTATTGTTTAGCATTCTAGCCATAGGCTCTAGAGCCAAGTTAAAAAGGAGGGGTGACAGGGGGCACCCTTGCCTTGTCCCCCTTTTCAAATGAAGTGGGTGCGACAGAAAGCCAGGTGTACTTATTCGGGCATGAGGCTTGTTATACATCATGTGGAACATATTTATAAAAGCTCCTTGGAATCCCATTTTTTGTAGGACTTTGTCTAACCATTTCCAGCTTACAGCATCAAATGCCTTTTCTGCGTCAAAGGCTACCAGCGCGCTATTTTTGTGTGTTTTAGGATAGGCTTTCACCTGTTCTAATACTGTGATCACCTTTCTAATATTAGTGACCGCTGCTCTACCCCTGATAAAACCCACTTGTTCTGCATTGATTAGTTTTGGCATCAGCTCCGCCAGCCTATCTGCCATAATCTTGGATAAGAGCTTAATGTCTTGATTTATTAGTGACACTGGCCGGTAGGAGCCTGGGGCTTGCTGGTCCTTCCCAGGCTTTAAAATGAGTTTGATGTAAGCCTCATTTCCCGTTTCTAGAATGCCCTCCCCCCTTAGTGTTTTATTATACACCTGGCTTAGTGTAGGCGCCACTTCGGAGCTTAGGATTTTATAAAATTCGCCTGGAAGGCCGTCAGGCCCTGGGGCTTTATGATTGGCGAGTGTTTTTATCATTCCTTTTATTTCCTGCTCTGTCACATCTGCATTTAACCCCTCTAGCTCCTCCTGGGTTAACTTTGGGAGTCTGAGGCGGGCCAAGATCTCATCCATTACTTTATCACCTGATTGCTCTGTGTCTGAGTAGAGGGATTCATAGAATCGAAAAAATACCTGATTTATCTGCTTGGGATGGCTCACTAGGTTTCCCATCTCATCTTTCAGGGCGTGTATTTCTAAGGGAGTAAAATGTCCTCGTGCCATGCGGGCCAGTAAGCGTCCTGCCTTGCTGCCGTGTTTATGAAATCTTAGTTCGTTATAAGATTTTGATAAAGCTTCCCTCTCTCTAAACCAGCGATCAGAGCTAGCTTTTGTTTTCTGCCATAACTCCCTCGTCGTATCATTAGGAGTTGCCTTGTAGGCGCAAAATGTCTCCCGGACGCGCAGGACTGCATCCGCATATAACTTATTTGTTTTCTTTTTTTTTGTGGCCATATATGCGATTATTCTGCCTCTCAGCACTGCTTTAGCTGTGTCCCAGAATAGATGGGGGGTCCCCCTATGTCCCACATTATCCTCCCTGAATTCCAACCACCATGTTTTCAATAGTGAATGGAAGCTCTCATCCCCATATAAAATGGAGGGAAATCTCCAGAGCACATCAGTCCCCCTTTGTATTTGTTCATGAAGTTCCAACGTTACTGGAGAGTGATCCGATATTATCAGATCCTCTATTTCTGCTCCGTTTATTCTGCCTATTAGCCGTTCATCAGCAAAGATGCAATCCAGCCTGGAAAAGGAATCATGTACTCTGGAGTAAAAGGAATATTCCCTATCATACGGGTGCAAAAATCTCCATGTGTCAGTGAGCTGAAGGGCCGATTGGAATTGGTGCAGGGGTGATTTTTTGGGAGAGGATATCAATGCACTCTGTCTAGTCCCTGTTCTGTCTTCTATTGGGTGTGGCACCTCATTCCAGTCCCCCCCCATTATAAGGTTATTAAACGTGTTTGTGCTGATCTGCCACTGGATGCTCTGGAAAAATTGGGCTGACCCTGTATTGGGTCCATATACATTAAAAATAGTGAACATATCACCTGGCAGTTGGAGTCTCACTCCCAGTACTCGACCCTCTTTATCAGAATATACTAACTCAGTCTTAGCTCGAAGTGCCTTGCTGATCAGGGTAATGACTCCCGCTTTTCGATCCAGTGCTGGTGACTCATAACATTCCGCTACCCATTGTTTACGCATAAATTTAGCCTCCCCGCTTCTCAGATGTGTTTCCTGCAATAAGGCTACATCCGCCGGTAATTTTTTGAGGTGTCGCAGTATCTGGGATCTCTTACATGGAGACCTCAGGCCTTTGACATTCCAGGTTACAATTTTAATTGTCATAGCTCGATCTGAAGATGTATGCTACGTTGCAGATTGTCATACCCATCAGGAAGGCACCTCGTCCTCCACTTCTCACACAGCATTAGGACCCAACAAATCAGACATACAAACCAAATGTCAACCTGTCCCTGAGCATGAAGTGATCTCTTGAATTCCCCCCCCCTCCCCCCCCCCTCCTATCCTCCCGTTCTTACAGTATCGAGGCCTATCCTGCCTCATCCCAAAGCTCTTCCTCTGGGCTCTGTACCCTACTTTTCCAGACTTCACTTCTTCCCCACACAAGTATCCGAGCCGAAGTCCTGGGCTCTTAATCCTCTCAAAACCTCCGTCCTCCATTTGTCCGTGAACTTAAACTTATAATCCGTCTGCCATGCTTCACGTCCTGGTTGCTTCTAAATTTTAACCACCTCCAACAGGGAGAACCATAAAATATTTTAAAGTTAGCTGACTCACCGACCTCTGTTATTTTCAGGTGTCCGCGGCTTGAGGGCTTCCAGAAAGACTAGGATTTGGGGTGCGGGTCGGGGTGCGGAATGCCGTAGGGTGTTGCAAGAACTTTTCCGCATCCTCTGGTTTCTTGAAAATGTACGTTTCCTCGTCCTTTGCCGTAACTCGCAGAGTGGCTGGATACATCAGGGCAAATCTGACTTTTCTCTTTACTAGTTCCGCGCATACTGCGTTGAATTGCTGCCTGCGTTTTGAAACCTCCAGGGAGTAGTCATTAAAGATCATGATACGCCTTTCCTCATACATAAGGGGCTCCTGCCGGGTTTTGAACGCTGTGAGTAGTTTCTGTTTGACTTTGTAGTCCAAATATCGGACCATTACCAGTCTTGGTGGTTTTTTCCCTCCTCCTTCTTTCGCCGGTCCCACTCTATGCGCTCTTTCCGCATGGCAGGTCTCCTGAACACCCAGCAGCTCTGGCAGTGTTTTCTCGCAGAAGTCATCGATGTCCGCCATCTTGTGTTTTTCGGACAGCCCCACTATGCGCAAATTATTCCTGCGGGAGCGATTCTCCATGTCCTCCAGGCGGTCATAGAATATTCTGTTTTGCTTTCGGGAGTCTTCCAGCTGTCTAGTGGCTGCATCTAGATCTGTTTCCAGCGTTATTATACGCTTTTCAGCCTCCCCTAGTCTGCCAGCATGCTCCTGTATCTGGCGGGTCACGTGTCCCAGGGACTTCTTCACCGCTCCCTCCACAATAGCCTGCAGGTCTGGGGTGATGTATTTGGCCACTTCCTTGGCTATGGCCCGATAGTCCCCACTCCGAAGTGCGCTCTGGGACCCCTCATCATCGATGCTGTCTGTGTCCCAATTTCTTGGGGAGTGTTTCTCTGGGCTCGGGCTGTGCTCAGATCTATCCGACGCCATGTTGGAAGCCTTCCCGTCTCGGCGGCTTCTCTTATCTCTGCGAGCGGATCTTGTCAGGTATTTGTCCATTGGCTCTCCGGTGCTACAGGGGTTTGGGAATGTCCGAGTGTTGCTCTCGGTGCTTGTTCGGCAGCGGGTGGGTGTGGAGGCACGGAGGTCTTAGCGGAGCTCCTTTACTTCCCTCCTCTCATGTAGGCGCCGGAACCGGAAGTAGAAGGGACTTTTAAAGCCGGCGGCCAGAAGGGACTTTTAAAACCGGTATCCATGAGTGGCTATTACAGCCAGCGCCCAGAAGGGACTTTTAAAACCGGCATCCATGAGTGACTATTACAACCGGCACCCAGAAGGGACTTTTAAAGCCGGCATACATGAGTGACTATTTCAACCGGCGCCCAGAAGGGACTTTTAAAACCGGCATCCATGAGTGACTATTACAGCCGGCGCCCAGAAGGGACTTTTAAAACCGCCATCCATGAGTAACTATTAGAACCGGCGCCCAGAAGGGACTTTTAAAACCGGCATCCATGAGTGACTATTACAGCCGGCGCCCAGAAGGGACTTTTAAAACCGGCATCCATGAGTGACTATTACAACCGGCGCCCAGAAGGGACTTTTAAAGCCAGCGCCCAGAAGGGACTTTTAAAGCCGGCATCCATGAGTGATTATTACAACCGGCTCCCAGAAGGGACTTTTAAAACCGGCATCCATGAGTGACTATTTCAACCGGCGCCCAGAAGGGACTTTTAAAACCGGCATCCATGAGTGACTATTACAGCCGGCGCCCAGAAGGGACTTTTAAAACCGCCATCCATGAGTAACTATTAGAACCGGCGCCCAGAAGGGACTTTTAAACCGGCATCCATGAGTGACTATTACAGCCGGCGCCCAGAAGGGACTTTTAAAACCGGCATCCATGAGTGACTATTACAACCGGCGCCCAGAAGGGACTTTTAAAGCCAGCGCCCAGAAGGGACTTTTAAAGCCGGCATCCATGAGTGATTATTACAACCGGCTCCCAGAAGGGACTTTTAAAACCGGCATCCATGAGTGACTATTACAATCGGCGCCCAGAAGGGACTTTTAAAATCGGCATCCATGAGTGACTATTTCAACCGGCGCCCAGAAGGAACTTTTAAAGCCAGCGCCCAGAAGGGACTTTTAAAGCCAGCGACAAGAAGGGACTTTTAAAGCCGGCGGCCAGAAGGGACTTTTAAAGCCAGCGCCCAGAAGGGACTTTTAAAACCGGCATCCATGAGTGACTATTACAGCCGGCGCCCAGAAGGGTCTTTTAAAACCGGCATCCATGAGTGACTATTACAGCCGGCGCCCAGAAGGGACTTTTAAAACCGGCATCCATGAGTGACTATTACAGCCGGCGCCCAGAAGGGACTTTTAAAACCGGCATCCATGAGTGACTATTACAGCCGGCGCCCAGAAGGGACTTTTAAAACCGGCATCCATGAGTGACTATTACAACCGGCGCCCAGAAGGGACTTTTAAAGCCAGCGACAAGAAGGGACTTTTAAAGCCAGCGACAAGAAGGGACTTTTAAAGCCAGCGCCCAGAAGGGACTTTTAAAACCGGCATCCATGAGTGACTATTACAGCCGGCGCCCAGAAGGGACTTTTAAAGCCGGCGGCCAGAAGGGACTTTTAAAGCCAGCACCCAGAAGGGACTTTAAAAACCGGCATCCATGAGTGACTATTACAGCCGGCGCCCAGAAGAGACTTTTAAAACCGGCATCCATGAGTGACTATTACAACCGGCGCCCAGAAGGGACTTTTAAAACCGGCATCCATGAGTGACTATTACAGCCGGCGCCCAGAAGGGACTTTTAAAACCGGCATCCATGAGTGACTATTACAGCCGGCGCCCAGAAGGGACTTTTAAAACCGGCATCCATGAGTGACTATTACAACCGGCGCCCAGAAGGGACTTTTAAAACCGGCATCCATGAGTGACTATTACAGCCGGCGCCCAGAAGGGACTTTTAAAACCGGCATCCATGAGTGACTATTACAACCGGCGCCCAGAAGGGACTTTTAAAGCCGGCATCCATGAGTGACTATTACAGCCGGCGCCCAGAAGGGACTTTTAAAGCCGGCATCCATGAGTGACTATTACAACCGGCGCCCAGAAGGGACTTTTAAAACCGGCATCCATGAGTGACTATTACAGCCGGCGCCCAGAAGGGACTTTTAAAACCGGCATCCATGAGTGACTATTACAGCCGGCGCCCAGAAGGGACTTTTAAAACCGGCATCCATGAGTGACTATTACAACCGGCGCCCAGAAGGGACTTTTAAAAACGGCATCCATGAGTGACTATTACAGCCGGCGCCCAGAAGGGACTTTTAAAACCGGCATCCATGAGTGACTATTACAACCGGCGCCCAGAAGGGACTTTTAAAGCCGGCATCCATGAGTGACTATTACAGCCGGCGCCCAGAAGGGACTTTTAAAGCCGGCATCCATGAGTGACTATTACAACCGGCGCCCAGAAGGGACTTTTAAAACCGGCATCCATGAGTGACTATTACAGCCGGCGCCCAGAAGGGACTTTTAAAACCGGCATCCATGAGTGACTATTACAGCCGGCGCCCAGAAGGGACTTTTAAAACCGGCATCCATGAGTGACTATTACAGCCGGCGCGCAGAAGGGACTTTTAAAACCGGCATCCATGAGTGACTATTACAGCCGGCGCCCAGAAGGGACTTTTAAAGCCGGCGGCCAGAAGGGACTTTTAAAGCCAGCGCCCAGAAAGGACTTTAAAAACCGGCATCCATGAGTGACTATTACAGCCGGCGCCCAGAAGAGACTTTTAAAACCGGCATCCATGAGTGACTATTACAACCGGCGCCCAGAAGGGACTTTTAAAACCGGCATCCATGAGTGACTATTACAGCCGGCGCCCAGAAGGGACTTTTAAAACCGGCATCCATGAGTGACTATTAAAGCCGGCGCCCAGAAGGGACTTTTAAAACCGGCATCCATGAGTGACTATTACAACCGGCGCCCAGAAGGGACTTTTAAAGCCGGCGACAAGAAGGGACTTTTAAAGCCGGCGGCCAGAAGGGACTTTTAAAGCCGGCGGCCAGAAGGGACTTTTAAAGCCGGCGGCCAGAAGGGACTTTTAAAGCCACCGCCCAGAAGGGACTTTTAAAACCGGCATCCATGAGTGACTATTACAGCCGGCGCCCAGAAGGGACTTTTAAAACCGGCATCCATGAGTGACTATTACAACCGGCGCCCAGAAGGGACTTTTAAAACCGGCATCCATGAGTGACTATTACAGCCGGCGCCCAGAAGGGACTTTTAAAACCGGCATCCATGAGTGACTATTACAGCCGGCGCCCAGAAGGGACTTTTAAAACCGGCATCCATGAGTGACTATTACAGCCGGCGCCCAGAAGGGACTTTTAAAACCGGCATCCATGAGTGACTATTACAGCCGGCGCCCAGAAGGGACTTTTAAAACCGGCATCCATGAGTGACTATTACAGCCGGCGCCCAGAAGGGACTTTTAAAACCGGCATCCATGAGTGACTATTACAACCGGCGCCCAGAAGGGACTTTTAAAACCGGCATCTATGAGTGACTATTACAGCCGGCGCCCAGAAGGGACTTTTAAAGCCGGCGGCCAGAAGGGACTTTTAAAGCCAGCGCCCAGAAGGGACTTTTAAAACCGGCATCCATGAGTGGCTATTACAGCCGGCGCCCAGAAGGGACTTTTAAAACCGGCATCCATGAGTGACTATTACAACCGGCGCCCAGAAGGGACTTTTAAAGCCGGCATACATGAGTGACTATTTCAACCGGCGCCCAGAAGGGACTTTTAAAACCGGCATCCATGAGTGACTATTACAGCCGGCGCCCAGAAGGGACTTTTAAAACCGGCATCCATGAGTGACTATTACAGCCGGCGCCCAGAAGGGACTTTTAAAACCGGCATCCATGAGTGACTATTACAGCCGGCGCCCAGAAGGGACTTTTAAAACCGGCATCCATGAGTAACTATTACAACCGGCGCCCAGAAGGGACTTTTAAAACCGGCATCTATGAGTGACTATTACAGCCGGCGCCCAGAAGGGACTTTTAAAGCCAGCGGCCAGAAGGGACTTTTAAAGCCAGCGCCCAGAAGGGACTTTTAAAGCCAGCGCCCAGAAGAGACTTTTAAAGCCAGCGCCCAGAAGGGACTTTTAAAACCGGCATCCATGAGTGACTATTACAGCCGGCGCCCAGAAGGGACTTTTAAAGCCGGCGGCCAGAAGGGACTTTTAAAGCCAGCGCCCAGAAGGGACTTTTAAAGCCAGCGCCCAGAAGGGACTTTAAAAACCGGCATCCATGAGTGACTATTACAGCCGGCGCCCAGAAGAGACTTTTAAAACCGGCATCCATGAGTGACTATTACAACCGGCGCCCAGAAGGGACTTTTAAAACCGGCATCCATGAGTGACTATTACAGCCGGCGCCCAGAAGGGACTTTTAAAACCGGCATCCATGAGTGACTATTACAGCCGGCGCCCAGAAGGGACTTTTAAAACCGGCATCCATGAGTGACTATTACAACCGGCGCCCAGAAGGGACTTTTAAAACCGGCATCCATGAGTGACTATTACAGCCGGCGCCCAGAAGGGACTTTTAAAACCGGCATCCATGAGTGACTATTACAACCGGCGCCCAGAAGGGACTTTTAAAGCCGGCATCCATGAGTGACTATTACAGCCGGCGCCCAGAAGGGACTTTTAAAACCGGCATCCATGAGTGACTATTACAGCCGGCGCCCAGAAGGGGCTTTTAAAACCGGTATCCATGAGTGACTATTACAGCCGGCGCCCAGAAGGGACTTTTAAAACCGGCATCCATGAGTGACTATTACAGCCGGCGCCCAGAAGGGACTTTTAAAACCGGCATCCATGAGTGACTATTACAGCCGGCGCCCAGAAGGGACTTTTAAAACCGGCATCCATGAGTGACTATTACAGCCGGCGCCCAGAAGGGACTTTTAAAGCCGGCATCCATGAGTGACTATTACAGCCGGCGCCCAGAAGGGACTTTTAAAACCGGCATCCATGAGTGACTATTACAGCCGGCGCCCAGAAGGGACTTTTAAAGCCGGCGGCCAGAAGGGACTTTTAAAGCCAGCGCCCAGAAGGGACTTTTAAAGCCAGCGCCCAGAAGGGACTTTTAAAACCGGCATCCATGAGGGGCTATTACAGCCGGCGCCCAGAAGGGACTTTTAAAACCGGCATCCATGAGTGACTATTACAACCGGCGCCCAGAAGGGACTTTTAAAGCCGGCATACATGAGTGACTATTTCAACCGGCGCCCAGAAGGGACTTTTAAAACCGGCATCCATGAGTGACTATTACAGCCGGCGCCCAGAAGGGACTTTTAAAACCGGCATCCATGAGTGACTATTACAGCCGGCGCCCAGAAGGGACTTTTAAAACCGGCATCCATGAGTGGCTAATACAGCCGGCGCCCAGAAGGGACTTTTAAAACCGGCATCCATGAGTAACTATTACAACCGGCGCCCAGAAGGGACTTTTAAAACCGGCATCTATGAGTGACTATTACAGCCGGCGCCCAGAAGGGACTTTTAAAGCCAGCGGCCAGAAGGGACTTTTAAAGCCAGCGCCCAGAAGGGACTTTTAAAACCGGCATCCATGAGTGACTATTACAGCCGGCGCCCAGAAGGGACTTTTAAAGCCGGCGGCCAGAAGGGACTTTTAAAGCCAGCGCCCAGAAGGGACTTTAAAAACCGGCATCCATGAGTGACTATTACAGCCGGCGCCCAGAAGAGACTTTTAAAACCGGCATCCATGAGTGACTATTACAACCGGCGCCCAGAAGGGACTTTTAAAACCGGCATCCATGAGTGACTATTACAGCCGGCGCCCAGAAGGGACTTTTAAAACCGGCATCCATGAGTGACTATTACAGCCGGCGCCCAGAAGGGACTTTTAAAACCGGCATCCATGAGTGACTATTACAACCGGCGCCCACAAGGGACTTTTAAAGCCGGCATCCATGAGTGACTATTACAGCCGGCGCCCAGAAGGGACTTTTAAAGCCGGCATCCATGAGTGACTATTACAACCGGCGCCCAGAAGGGACTTTTAAAACCGGCATCCATGAGTGACTATTACAGCCGGCGCCCAGAAGGGACTTTTAAAACCGGCATCCATGAGTGACTATTACAGCCGGCGCCCAGAAGGGACTTTTAAAACCGGCATCCATGAGTGACTATTACAACCGGCGCCCAGAAGGGACTTTTAAAACCGGCATCCATGAGTGACTATTACAGCCGGCGCCCAGAAGGGACTTTTAAAACCGGCATCCATGAGTGACTATTACAACCGGCGCCCAGAAGGGACTTTTAAAGCCGGCATCCATGAGTGACTATTACAGCCGGCGCCCAGAAGGGACTTTTAAAGCCGGCATCCATGAGTGACTATTACAACCGGCGCCCAGAAGGGACTTTTAAAACCGGCATCCATGAGTGACTATTACAGCCGGCGCCCAGAAGGGACTTTTAAAGCCGGCGGCCAGAAGGGACTTTTAAAGCCAGCGCCCAGAAGGGACTTTTAAAACCGGCATCCATGAGTGGCTATTACAGCCGGCGCCCAGAAGGGACTTTTAAAACCGGCATCCATGAGTGACTATTACAACCGGCGCCCAGAAGGGACTTTTAAAGCCGGCATACATGAGTGACTATTTCAACCGGCGCCCAGAAGGGACTTTTAAAACCGGCATCCATGAGTGACTATTACAGCCGGCGCCCAGAAGGGACTTTTAAAACCGGCATCCATGAGTGACTATTACAGCCGGCGCCCAGAAGGGACTTTTAAAACCGGCATCCATGAGTGACTATTACAGCCGGCGCCCAGAAGGGACTTTTAAAACCGGCATCCATGAGTAACTATTACAACCGGCGCCCAGAAGGGACTTTTAAAACCGGCATCTATGAGTGACTATTACAGCCGGCGCCCAGAAGGGACTTTTAAAGCCAGCGGCCAGAAGGGACTTTTAAAGCCAGCGCCCAGAAGGGACTTTTAAAGCCAGCGCCCAGAAGGGACTTTTAAAGCCAGCGCCCAGAAGGGACTTTTAAAACCGGCATCCATGAGTGACTATTACAGCCGGCGCCCAGAAGGGACTTTTAAAGCCGGCGGCCAGAAGGGACTTTTAAAGCCAGCGCCCAGAAGGGACTTTTAAAGCCAGCGCCCAGAAGGGACTTTAAAAACCGGCATCCATGAGTGACTATTACAGCCGGCGCCCAGAAGAGACTTTTAAAACCGGCATCCATGAGTGACTATTACAACCGGCGCCCAGAAGGGACTTTTAAAACCGGCATCCATGAGTGACTATTACAGCCGGCGCCCAGAAGGGACTTTTAAAACCGGCATCCATGAGTGACTATTACAGCCGGCGCCCAGAAGGGACTTTTAAAACCGGCATCCATGAGTGACTATTACAGCCGGCGCCCAGAAGGGACTTTTAAAACCGGCATCCATGAGTGACTATTACAACCGGCGCCCAGAAGGGACTTTTAAAACCGGCATCCATGAGTGACTATTACAGCCGGCGCCCAGAAGGGACTTTTAAAACCGGCATCCATGAGTGACTATTACAACCGGCGCCCAGAAGGGACTTTTAAAGCCGGCATCCATGAGTGACTATTACAGCCGGCGCCCAGAAGGGACTTTTAAAACCGGCATCCATGAGTGACTATTACAGCCGGCGCCCAGAAGGGGCTTTTAAAACCGGCATCCATGAGTGACTATTACAGCCGGCGCCCAGAAGGGACTTTTAAAACCGGCATCCATGAGTGACTATTACAGCCGGCGCCCAGAAGGGACTTTTAAAACCGGCATCCATGAGTGACTATTACAGCCGGCGCCCAGAAGGGACTTTTAAAACCGGCATCCATGAGTGACTATTACAGCCGGCGCCCAGAAGGGACTTTTAAAGCCGGCATCCATGAGTGACTATTACAGCCGGCGCCCAGAAGGGACTTTTAAAACCGGCATCCATGAGTGACTATTACAGCCGGCGCCCAGAAGGGACTTTTAAAGCCGGCGGCCAGAAGGGACTTTTAAAGCCAGCGCCCAGAAGGGACTTTTAAAGCCAGCGCCCAGAAGGGACTTTTAAAACCGGCATCCATGAGGGGCTATTACAGCCGGCGCCCAGAAGGGACTTTTAAAACCGGCATCCATGAGTGACTATTACAACCGGCGCCCAGAAGGGACTTTTAAAGCCGGCATACATGAGTGACTATTTCAACCGGCGCCCAGAAGGGACTTTTAAAACCGGCATCCATGAGTGACTATTACAGCCGGCGCCCAGAAGGGACTTTTAAAACCGGCATCCATGAGTGACTATTACAGCCGGCGCCCAGAAGGGACTTTTAAAACCGGCATCCATGAGTGGCTATTACAGCCGGCGCCCAGAAGGGACTTTTAAAACCGGCATCCATGAGTAACTATTACAACCGGCGCCCAGAAGGGACTTTTAAAACCGGCATCTATGAGTGACTATTACAGCCGGCGCCCAGAAGGGACTTTTAAAGCCAGCGGCCAGAAGGGACTTTTAAAGCCAGCGCCCAGAAGGGACTTTTAAAACCGGCATCCATGAGTGACTATTACAGCCGGCGCCCAGAAGGGACTTTTAAAGCCGGCGGCCAGAAGGGACTTTTAAAGCCAGCGCCCAGAAGGGACTTTAAAAACCGGCATCCATGAGTGACTATTACAGCCGGCGCCCAGAAGAGACTTTTAAAACCGGCATCCATGAGTGACTATTACAACCGGCGCCCAGAAGGGACTTTTAAAACCGGCATCCATGAGTGACTATTACAGCCGGCGCCCAGAAGGGACTTTTAAAACCGGCATCCATGAGTGACTATTACAGCCGGCGCCCAGAAGGGACTTTTAAAACCGGCATCCATGAGTGACTATTACAACCGGCGCCCAGAAGGGACTTTTAAAGCCGGCATCCATGAGTGACTATTACAGCCGGCGCCCAGAAGGGACTTTTAAAGCCGGCATCCATGAGTGACTATTACAACCGGCGCCCAGAAGGGACTTTTAAAACCGGCATCCATGAGTGACTATTACAGCCGGCGCCCAGAAGGGACTTTTAAAACCGGCATCCATGAGTGACTATTACAGCCGGCGCCCAGAAGGGACTTTTAAAACCGGCATCCATGAGTGACTATTACAACCGGCGCCCAGAAGGGACTTTTAAAACCGGCATCCATGAGTGACTATTACAGCCGGCGCCCAGAAGGGACTTTTAAAACCGGCATCCATGAGTGACTATTACAACCGGTGCCCAGAAGGGACTTTTAAAGCCGGCATCCATGAGTGACTATTACAGCCGGCGCCCAGAAGGGACTTTTAAAGCCGGCATCCATGAGTGACTATTACAACCGGCGCCCAGAAGGGACTTTTAAAACCGGCATCCATGAGTGACTATTACAGCCGGCGCCCAGAAGGGACTTTTAAAACCGGCATCCATGAGTGACTATTACAGCCGGCGCCCAGAAGGGACTTTTAAAGTCAGCGCCCAGAAGGGACTTTAAAAACCGGCATCCATGAGTGACTATTACAGCCGGCGCCCAGAAGGGACTTTTAAAACCGGCATCCATGAGTGACTATTACAGCCGGCGCCCAGAAGGGGCTTTTAAAACCGGCATCCATGAGTGACTATTACAGCCGGCGCCCAGAAGGGACTTTTAAAACCGGCATCCATGAGTGACTATTACAGCCGGCGCCCAGAAGGGACTTTTAAAACCGGCATCCATGAGTGACTATTACAGCCGGCGCCCAGAAGGGACTTTTAAAACCGGCATCCATGAGTGACTATTACAGCCGGCGCCCAGAAGGGACTTTTAAAGCCGGCATCCATGAGTGACTATTACAGCCGGCGCCCAGAAGGGACTTTTAAAACCGGCATCCATGAGTGACTATTACAGCCGGCTCCCAGAAGGGACTTTTAAAGCCGGCGGCCAGAAGGGACTTTTAAAGCCAGCGCCCAGAAGGGACTTTTAAAGCCAGCGCCCAGAAGGGACTTTTAAAACCGGCATCCATGAGGGGCTATTACAGCCGGCGCCCAGAAGGGACTTTTAAAACCGGCATCCATGAGTGACTATTACAACCGGCGCCCAGAAGGGACTTTTAAAGCCGGCATACATGAGTGACTATTTCAACCGGCGCCCAGAAGGGACTTTTAAAACCGGCATCCATGAGTGACTATTACAGCCGGCGCCCAGAAGGGACTTTTAAAACCGGCATCCATGAGTGACTATTACAGCCGGCGCCCAGAAGGGACTTTTAAAGCCAGCGGCCAGAAGGGACTTTTAAAGCCAGCGCCCAGAAGGGACTTTTAAAACCGGCATCCATGAGTGACTATTACAGCCGGCGCCCAGAAGGGACTTTTAAAGCCGGCGGCCAGAAGGGACTTTTAAAGCCAGCGCCCAGAAGGGACTTTAAAAACCGGCATCCATGAGTGACTATTACAGCCGGCGCCCAGAAGAGACTTTTAAAACCGGCATCCATGAGTGACTATTACAACCGGCGCCCAGAAGGGACTTTTAAAACCGGCATCCATGAGTGACTATTACAGCCGGCGCCCAGAAGGGACTTTTAAAACCGGCATCCATGAGTGACTATTACAGCCGGCGCCCAGAAGGGACTTTTAAAACCGGCATCCATGAGTGACTATTACAACCGGCGCCCAGAAGGGACTTTTAAAGCCGGCATCCATGAGTGACTATTACAGCCGGCGCCCAGAAGGGACTTTTAAAGCCGGCATCCATGAGTGACTATTACAACCGGCGCCCAGAAGGGACTTTTAAAACCGGCATCCATGAGTGACTATTACAGCCGGCGCCCAGAAGGGACTTTTAAAACCGGCATCCATGAGTGACTATTACAGCCGGCGCCCAGAAGGGACTTTTAAAACCGGCATCCATGAGTGACTATTACAACCGGCGCCCAGAAGGGACTTTTAAAACCGGCATCCATGAGTGACTATTACAGCCGGCGCCCAGAAGGGACTTTTAAAACCGGCATCCATGAGTGACTATTACAACCGGCGCCCAGAAGGGACTTTTAAAGCCGGCATCCATGAGTGACTATTACAGCTGGCGCCCAGAAGGGACTTTTAAAGCCGGCATCCATGAGTGACTATTACAACCGGCGCCCAGAAGGGACTTTTAAAACCGGCATCCATGAGTGACTATTACAGCCGGCGCCCAGAAGGGACTTTTAAAACCGGCATCCATGAGTGACTATTACAGCCGGCGCCCAGAAGGGACTTTTAAAGTCAGCGCCCAGAAGGGACTTTAAAAAACCGGCATCCATGAGTGACTATTACAGCCGGCGCCCAGAAGAGACTTTTAAAACCGGCATCCATGAGTGACTATTACAACCGGCGCCCAGAAGGGACTTTTAAAACCGGCATCCATGAGTGACTATTACAGCCAGCGCCCAGAAGGGACTTTTAAAACCGGCATCCATGAGTGACTATTAAAGCCGGCGCCCAGAAGGGACTTTTAAAACCGGCATCCATGAGTGACTATTACAACCGGCGCCCAGAAGGGACTTTTAAAGCCAGCGACAAGAAGGGACTTTTAAAGCCGGCGGCCAGAAGGGACTTTTAAAGCCGGCGGCCAGAAGGGACTTTTAAAGCCACCGCCCAGAAGGGACTTTTAAAACCGGCATCCATGAGTGACTATTACAGCCGGCGCCCAGAAGGGACTTTTAAAACCGGCATCCATGAGTGACTATTACAACCGGCGCCCAGAAGGGACTTTTAAAGCCGGCATCCATGAGTGACTATTACAGCCGGCGCCCAGACGGGACTTTTAAAACCGGCATTCATGAGTGACTATTACAACCGGCGCCCAGAAGGGAATTTTAAAACCGGCATCCATGAGTGACTATTACAGCCGGCGCCCACAAGGGACTTTTAAAGCCGGCGGCCAGAAGGGACTTTTAAAGCCAGCGCCCAGAAGGGACTTTTAAAACCGGCATCCATGAGTGGCTATTACAGCCGGCGCCCAGAAGGGACTTTTAAAATCGGCATCCATGAGTGACTATTACAACCGGCGCCCAGAAGGGACTTTTAAAGCCGGCATACATGAGTGACTATTTCAACCGGCGCCCAGAAGGGACTTTTAAAACCGGCATCCATGAGTGACTATTACAGCCGGCGCCCAGAAGGGACTTTTAAAACCGGCATCCATGAGTGACTATTACAGCCGGCGCCCAGAAGGGACTTTTAAAACCGGCATCCATGAGTGGCTATTACAGCCGGCGCCCAGAAGGGACTTTTAAAACCGGCATCCATGAGTAACTATTACAACCGGCGCCCAGAAGGGACTTTTAAAACCGGCATCTATGAGTGACTATTACAGCCGGCGCCCAGAAGGGACTTTTAAAGCCAGCGGCCAGAAGGTACTTTTAAAGCCAGCGCCCAGAAGGGACTTTTAAAACCGGCATCCATGAGTGACTATTACAGCCGGCGCCCAGAAGGGACTTTTAAAGCCGGCGGCCAGAAGGGACTTTTAAAGCCAGCACCCAGAAGGGACTTTAAAAACCGGCATCCATGAGTGACTATTACAGCCGGCGCCCAGAAGAGACTTTTAAAACCGGCATCCATGAGTGACTATTACAACCGGCGCCCAGAAGGGACTTTTAAAACCGGCATCCATGAGTGACTATTACAGCCGGCGCCCAGAAGGGACTTTTAAAACCGGCATCCATGAGTGACTATTACAGCCGGCGCCCAGAAGGGACATTTAAAACCGGCATCCATGAGTGACTATTACAACCGGCGCCCAGAAGGGACTTTTAAAACCGGCATCCATGAGTGACTATTACAGCAGGCGCCCAGAAGGGACTTTTAAAACCGGCATCCATGAGTGACTATTACAACCGGCGCCCAGAAGGGACTTTTAAAGCCGGCATCCATGAGTGACTATTACAGCCGGCGCCCAGAAGGGACTTTTAAAGCCGGCATCCATGAGTGACTATTACAATCGGCGCCCAGAAGGGACTTTTAAAACCGGCATCCATGAGTGACTATTACAGCCGGCGCCCAGAAGGGACTTTTAAAACCGGCATCCATGAGTGACTATTACAGCCGGCGCCCAGAAGGGACTTTTAAAACCGGCATCCATGAGTGACTATTACAACCTGCGCCCAGAAGGGACTTTTAAAACCGGCATCCATGAGTGACTATTACAGCCGGTGCCCAGAAGGGACTTTTAAAACCGGCATCCATGAGTGACTATTACAACCGGCGCCCAGAAGGGACTTTTAAAGCCGGCATCCATGAGTGACTATTACAGCCGGCGCCCAGAAGGGACTTTTAAAGCCGGCATCCATGAGTGACTATTACAACCGGCGCCCAGAAGGGACTTTTAAAACCGGCATCCATGAGTGACTATTACAGCCGGCGCCCAGAAGGGACTTTTAAAACCGGCATCCATGAGTGACTATTACAGCCGGCGCCCAGAAGGGACTTTTAAAACCGGCATCCATGAGTGACTATTACAACCGGCGCCCAGAAGGGACTTTTAAAACCGGCATCCATGAGTGACTATTACAGCCGGCGCCCAGAAGGGACTTTTAAAACCGGCATCCATGAGTGACTATTACAACCGGCGCCCAGAAGGGACTTTTAAAGCCGGCATCCATGAGTGACTATTACAGCCGGCGCCCAGAAGGGACTTTTAAAACCGGCATCCATGAGTGACTATTACAGCCGGCGCCCAGAAGGGGCTTTTAAAACCGGTATCCATGAGTGACTATTACAGCCGGCGCCCAGAAGGGACTTTTAAAACCGGCATCCATGAGTGACTATTACAGCCGGCGCCCAGAAGGGACTTTTAAAACCGGCATCCATGAGTGACTATTACAGCCGGCGCCCAGAAGGGACTTTTAAAACCGGCATCCATGAGTGACTATTACAGCCGGCGCCCAGAAGGGACTTTTAAAGCCGGCATCCATGAGTGACTATTACAGCCGGCGCCCAGAAGGGACTTTTAAAACCGGCATCCATGAGTGACTATTACAGCCGGCGCCCAGAAGGGACTTTTAAAGCCGGCGGCCAGAAGGGACTTTTAAAGCCAGCGCCCAGAAGGGACTTTTAAAGCCAGCGCCCAGAAGGGACTTTTAAAACCGGCATCCATGAGGGGCTATTACAGCCGGCGCCCAGAAGGGACTTTTAAAACCGGCATCCATGAGTGACTATTACAACCGGCGCCCAGAAGGGACTTTTAAAGCCGGCATACATGAGTGACTATTTCAACCGGCGCCCAGAAGGGACTTTTAAAACCGGCATCCATGAGTGACTATTACAGCCGGCGCCCAGAAGGGACTTTTAAAACCGGCATCCATGAGTGACTATTACAGCCGGCGCCCAGAAGGGACTTTTAAAACCGGCATCCATGAGTGGCTATTACAGCCGGCGCCCAGAAGGGACTTTTAAAACCGGCATCCATGAGTAACTATTACAACCGGCGCCCAGAAGGGACTTTTAAAACCGGCATCTATGAGTGACTATTACAGCCGGCGCCCAGAAGGGACTTTTAAAGCCAGCGGCCAGAAGGGACTTTTAAAGCCAGCGCCCAGAAGGGACTTTTAAAACCGGCATCCATGAGTGACTATTACAGCCGGCGCCCAGAAGGGACTTTTAAAGCCGGCGGCCAGAAGGGACTTTTAAAGCCAGCGCCCAGAAGGGACTTTAAAAACCGGCATCCATGAGTGACTATTACAGCCGGCGCCCAGAAGAGACTTTTAAAACCGGCATCCATGAGTGACTATTACAACCGGCACCCAGAAGGGACTTTTAAAACCGGCATCCATGAGTGACTATTACAGCCGGCGCCCAGAAGGGACTTTTAAAACCGGCATCCATGAGTGACTATTACAGCCGGCGCCCAGAAGGGACTTTTAAAACCGGCATCCATGAGTGACTATTACAACCGGCGCCCACAAGGGACTTTTAAAGCCGGCATCCATGAGTGACTATTACAGCCGGCGCCCAGAAGGGACTTTTAAAGCCGGCATCCATGAGTGACTATTACAACCGGCGCCCAGAAGGGACTTTTAAAACCGGCATCCATGAGTGACTATTACAGCCGGCGCCCAGAAGGGACTTTTAAAACCGGCATCCATGAGTGACTATTACAGCCGGCGCCCAGAAGGGACTTTTAAAACCGGCATCCATGAGTGACTATTACAACCGGCGCCCAGAAGGGACTTTTAAAACCGGCATCCATGAGTGACTATTACAGCCGGCGCCCAGAAGGGACTTTTAAAACCGGCATCCATGAGTGACTATTACAACCGGCGCCCAGAAGGGACTTTTAAAGCCGGCATCCATGAGTGACTATTACAGCCGGCGCCCAGAAGGGACTTTTAAAGCCGGCATCCATGAGTGACTATTACAACCGGCGCCCAGAAGGGACTTTTAAAACCGGCATCCATGAGTGACTATTACAGCCGGCGCCCAGAAGGGACTTTTAAAGCCGGCGGCCAGAAGGGACTTTTAAAGCCAGCGCCCAGAAGGGACTTTTAAAACCGGCATCCATGAGTGGCTATTACAGCCGGCGCCCAGAAGGGACTTTTAAAACCGGCATCCATGAGTGACTATTACAACCGGCGCCCAGAAGGGACTTTTAAAGCCGGCATACATGAGTGACTATTTCAACCGGCGCCCAGAAGGGACTTTTAAAACCGGCATCCATGAGTGACTATTACAGCCGGCGCCCAGAAGGGACTTTTAAAACCGGCATCCATGAGTGACTATTACAGCCGGCGCCCAGAAGGGACTTTTAAAACCGGCATCCATGAGTGACTATTACAGCCGGCGCCCAGAAGGGACTTTTAAAACCGGCATCCATGAGTAACTATTACAACCGGCGCCCAGAAGGGACTTTTAAAACCGGCATCTATGAGTGACTATTACAGCCGGCGCCCAGAAGGGACTTTTAAAGCCAGCGGCCAGAAGGGACTTTTAAAGCCAGCGCCCAGAAGGGACTTTTAAAGCCAGCGCCCAGAAGGGACTTTTAAAGCCAGCGCCCAGAAGGGACTTTTAAAACCGGCATCCATGAGTGACTATTACAGCCGGCGCCCAGAAGGGACTTTTAAAGCCGGCGGCCAGAAGGGACTTTTAAAGCCAGCGCCCAGAAGGGACTTTTAAAGCCAGCGCCCAGAAGGGACTTTAAAAACCGGCATCCATGAGTGACTATTACAGCCGGCGCCCAGAAGAGACTTTTAAAACCGGCATCCATGAGTGACTATTACAACCGGCGCCCAGAAGGGACTTTTAAAACCGGCATCCATGAGTGACTATTACAGCCGGCGCCCAGAAGGGACTTTTAAAACCGGCATCCATGAGTGACTATTACAGCCGGCGCCCAGAAGGGACTTTTAAAACCGGCATCCATGAGTGACTATTACAACCGGCGCCCAGAAGGGACTTTTAAAACCGGCATCCATGAGTGACTATTACAGCCGGCGCCCAGAAGGGACTTTTAAAACCGGCATCCATGAGTGACTATTACAACCGGCGCCCAGAAGGGACTTTTAAAGCCGGCATCCATGAGTGACTATTACAGCCGGCGCCCAGAAGGGACTTTTAAAACCGGCATCCATGAGTGACTATTACAGCCGGCGCCCAGAAGGGGCTTTTAAAACCGGCATCCATGAGTGACTATTACAGCCGGCGCCCAGAAGGGACTTTTAAAACCGGCATCCATGAGTGACTATTACAGCCGGCGCCCAGAAGGGACTTTTAAAACCGGCATCCATGAGTGACTATTACAGCCGGCGCCCAGAAGGGACTTTTAAAACCGGCATCCATGAGTGACTATTACAGCCGGCGCCCAGAAGGGACTTTTAAAGCCGGCATCCATGAGTGACTATTACAGCCGGCGCCCAGAAGGGACTTTTAAAACCGGCATCCATGAGTGACTATTACAGCCGGCGCCCAGAAGGGACTTTTAAAGCCGGCGGCCAGAAGGGACTTTTAAAGCCAGCGCCCAGAAGGGACTTTTAAAGCCAGCGCCCAGAAGGGACTTTTAAAACCGGCATCCATGAGGGGCTATTACAGCCGGCGCCCAGAAGGGACTTTTAAAACCGGCATCCATGAGTGACTATTACAACCGGCGCCCAGAAGGGACTTTTAAAGCCGGCATACATGAGTGACTATTTCAACCGGCGCCCAGAAGGGACTTTTAAAACCGGCATCCATGAGTGACTATTACAGCCGGCGCCCAGAAGGGACTTTTAAAACCGGCATCCATGAGTGACTATTACAGCCGGCGCCCAGAAGGGACTTTTAAAACCGGCATCCATGAGTGGCTATTACAGCCGGCGCCCAGAAGGGACTTTTAAAACCGGCATCCATGAGTAACTATTACAACCGGCGCCCAGAAGGGACTTTTAAAACCGGCATCTATGAGTGACTATTACAGCCGGCGCCCAGAAGGGACTTTTAAAGCCAGCGGCCAGAAGGGACTTTTAAAGCCAGCGCCCAGAAGGGACTTTTAAAACCGGCATCCATGAGTGACTATTACAGCCGGCGCCCAGAAGGGACTTTTAAAGCCGGCGGCCAGAAGGGACTTTTAAAGCCAGCGCCCAGAAGGGACTTTAAAAACCGGCATCCATGAGTGACTATTACAGCCGGCGCCCAGAAGAGACTTTTAAAACCGGCATCCATGAGTGACTATTACAACCGGCGCCCAGAAGGGACTTTTAAAACCGGCATCCATGAGTGACTATTACAGCCGGCGCCCAGAAGGGACTTTTAAAACCGGCATCCATGAGTGACTATTACAGCCGGCGCCCAGAAGGGACTTTTAAAACCGGCATCCATGAGTGACTATTACAACCGGCGCCCAGAAGGGACTTTTAAAGCCGGCATCCATGAGTGACTATTACAGCCGGCGCCCAGAAGGGACTTTTAAAGCCGGCATCCATGAGTGACTATTACAACCGGCGCCCAGAAGGGACTTTTAAAACCGGCATCCATGAGTGACTATTACAGCCGGCGCCCAGAAGGGACTTTTAAAACCGGCATCCATGAGTGACTATTACAGCCGGCGCCCAGAAGGGACTTTTAAAACCGGCATCCATGAGTGACTATTACAACCGGCGCCCAGAAGGGACTTTTAAAACCGGCATCCATGAGTGACTATTACAGCCGGCGCCCAGAAGGGACTTTTAAAACCGGCATCCATGAGTGACTATTACAACCGGTGCCCAGAAGGGACTTTTAAAGCCGGCATCCATGAGTGACTATTACAGCCGGCGCCCAGAAGGGACTTTTAAAGCCGGCATCCATGAGTGACTATTACAACCGGCGCCCAGAAGGGACTTTTAAAACCGGCATCCATGAGTGACTATTACAGCCGGCGCCCAGAAGGGACTTTTAAAACCGGCATCCATGAGTGACTATTACAGCCGGCGCCCAGAAGGGACTTTTAAAGTCAGCGCCCAGAAGGGACTTTAAAAACCGGCATCCATGAGTGACTATTACAGCCGGCGCCCAGAAGGGACTTTTAAAACCGGCATCCATGAGTGACTATTACAGCCGGCGCCCAGAAGGGGCTTTTAAAACCGGCATCCATGAGTGACTATTACAGCCGGCGCCCAGAAGGGACTTTTAAAACCGGCATCCATGAGTGACTATTACAGCCGGCGCCCAGAAGGGACTTTTAAAACCGGCATCCATGAGTGACTATTACAGCCGGCGCCCAGAAGGGACTTTTAAAACCCGGCATCCATGAGTGACTATTACAGCCGGCGCCCAGAAGGGACTTTTAAAGCCGGCATCCATGAGTGACTATTACAGCCGGCGCCCAGAAGGGACTTTTAAAACCGGCATCCATGAGTGACTATTACAGCCGGCTCCCAGAAGGGACTTTTAAAGCCGGCGGCCAGAAGGGACTTTTAAAGCCAGCGCCCAGAAGGGACTTTTAAAGCCAGCGCCCAGAAGGGACTTTTAAAACCGGCATCCATGAGGGGCTATTACAGCCGGCGCCCAGAAGGGACTTTTAAAACCGGCATCCATGAGTGACTATTACAACCGGCGCCCAGAAGGGACTTTTAAAGCCGGCATACATGAGTGACTATTTCAACCGGCGCCCAGAAGGGACTTTTAAAACCGGCATCCATGAGTGACTATTACAGCCGGCGCCCAGAAGGGACTTTTAAAACCGGCATCCATGAGTGACTATTACAGCCGGCGCCCAGAAGGGACTTTTAAAACCGGCATCCATGAGTGGCTATTACAGCCGGCGCCCAGAAGGGACTTTTAAAACCGGCATCCATGAGTAACTATTACAACCTGCGCCCAGAAGGGACTTTTAAAACCGGCATCTATGAGTGACTATTACAGCCGGCGCCCAGAAGGGACTTTTAAAGCCAGCGGCCAGAAGGGACTTTTAAAGCCAGCGCCCAGAAGGGACTTTTAAAACCGGCATCCATGAGTGACTATTACAGCCGGCGCCCAGAAGGGACTTTTAAAGCCGGCGGCCAGAAGGGACTTTTAAAGCCAGCGCCCAGAAGGGACTTTAAAAACCGGCATCCATGAGTGACTATTACAGCCGGCGCCCAGAAGAGACTTTTAAAACCGGCATCCATGAGTGACTATTACAACCGGCGCCCAGAAGGGACTTTTAAAACCGGCATCCATGAGTGACTATTACAGCCGGCGCCCAGAAGGGACTTTTAAAACCGGCATCCATGAGTGACTATTACAGCCGGCGCCCAGAAGGGACTTTTAAAACCGGCATCCATGAGTGACTATTACAACCGGCGCCCAGAAGGGACTTTTAAAGCCGGCATCCATGAGTGACTATTACAGCCGGCGCCCAGAAGGGACTTTTAAAGCCGGCATCCATGAGTGACTATTACAACCGGCGCCCAGAAGGGACTTTTAAAACCGGCATCCATGAGTGACTATTACAGCCGGCGCCCAGAAGGGACTTTTAAAACCGGCATCCATGAGTGACTATTACAGCCGGCGCCCAGAAGGGACTTTTAAAACCGGCATCCATGAGTGACTATTACAACCGGCGCCCAGAAGGGACTTTTAAAACCGGCATCCATGAGTGACTATTACAGCCGGCGCCCAGAAGGGACTTTTAAAACCGGCATCCATGAGTGACTATTACAACCGGCGCCCAGAAGGGACTTTTAAAGCCGGCATCCATGAGTGACTATTACAGCTGGCGCCCAGAAGGGACTTTTAAAGCCGGCATCCATGAGTGACTATTACAACCGGCGCCCAGAAGGGACTTTTAAAACCGGCATCCATGAGTGACTATTACAGCCGGCGCCCAGAAGGGACTTTTAAAACCGGCATCCATGAGTGACTATTACAGCCGGCGCCCAGAAGGGACTTTTAAAGTCAGCGCCCAGAAGGGACTTTAAAAAACCGGCATCCATGAGTGACTATTACAGCCGGCGCCCAGAAGAGACTTTTAAAACCGGCATCCATGAGTGACTATTACAACCGGCGCCCAGAAGGGACTTTTAAAACCGGCATCCATGAGTGACTATTACAGCCAGCGCCCAGAAGGGACTTTTAAAACCGGCATCCATGAGTGACTATTAAAGCCGGCGCCCAGAAGGGACTTTTAAAACCGGCATCCATGAGTGACTATTACAACCGGCGCCCAGAAGGGACTTTTAAAGCCAGCGACAAGAAGGGACTTTTAAAGCCGGCGGCCAGAAGGGACTTTTAAAGCCGGCGGCCAGAAGGGACTTTTAAAGCCACCGCCCAGAAGGGACTTTTAAAACCGGCATCCATGAGTGACTATTACAGCCGGCGCCCAGAAGGGACTTTTAAAACCGGCATCCATGAGTGACTATTACAACCGGCGCCCAGAAGGGACTTTTAAAGCCGGCATCCATGAGTGACTATTACAGCCGGCGCCCAGACGGGACTTTTAAAACCGGCATTCATGAGTGACTATTACAACCGGCGCCCAGAAGGGAATTTTAAAACCGGCATCCATGAGTGACTATTACAGCCGGCGCCCAGAAGGGACTTTTAAAGCCGGCGGCCAGAAGGGACTTTTAAAGCCAGCGCCCAGAAGGGACTTTTAAAACCGGCATCCATGAGTGGCTATTACAGCCGGCGCCCAGAAGGGACTTTTAAAATCGGCATCCATGAGTGACTATTACAACCGGCGCCCAGAAGGGACTTTTAAAGCCGGCATACATGAGTGACTATTTCAACCGGCGCCCAGAAGGGACTTTTAAAACCGGCATCCATGAGTGACTATTACAGCCGGCGCCCAGAAGGGACTTTTAAAACCGGCATCCATGAGTGACTATTACAGCCGGCGCCCAGAAGGGACTTTTAAAACCGGCATCCATGAGTGGCTATTACAGCCGGCGCCCAGAAGGGACTTTTAAAACCGGCATCCATGAGTAACTATTACAACCGGCGCCCAGAAGGGACTTTTAAAACCGGCATCTATGAGTGACTATTACAGCCGGCGCCCAGAAGGGACTTTTAAAGCCAGCGGCCAGAAGGTACTTTTAAAGCCAGCGCCCAGAAGGGACTTTTAAAACCGGCATCCATGAGTGACTATTACAGCCGGCGCCCAGAAGGGACTTTTAAAGCCGGCGGCCAGAAGGGACTTTTAAAGCCAGCACCCAGAAGGGACTTTAAAAACCGGCATCCATGAGTGACTATTACAGCCGGCGCCCAGAAGAGACTTTTAAAACCGGCATCCATGAGTGACTATTACAACCGGCGCCCAGAAGGGACTTTTAAAACCGGCATCCATGAGTGACTATTACAGCCGGCGCCCAGAAGGGACTTTTAAAACCGGCATCCATGAGTGACTATTACAGCCGGCGCCCAGAAGGGACATTTAAAACCGGCATCCATGAGTGACTATTACAACCGGCGCCCAGAAGGGACTTTTAAAACCGGCATCCATGAGTGACTATTACAGCAGGCGCCCAGAAGGGACTTTTAAAACCGGCATCCATGAGTGACTATTACAACCGGCGCCCAGAAGGGACTTTTAAAGCCGGCATCCATGAGTGACTATTACAGCCGGCGCCCAGAAGGGACTTTTAAAGCCGGCATCCATGAGTGACTATTACAATCGGCGCCCAGAAGGGACTTTTAAAACCGGCATCCATGAGTGACTATTACAGCCGGCGCCCAGAAGGGACTTTTAAAACCGGCATCCATGAGTGACTATTACAGCCGGCGCCCAGAAGGGACTTTTAAAACCGGCATCCATGAGTGACTATTACAACCTGCGCCCAGAAGGGACTTTTAAAACCGGCATCCATGAGTGACTATTACAGCCGGTGCCCAGAAGGGACTTTTAAAACCGGCATCCATGAGTGACTATTACAACCGGCGCCCAGAAGGGACTTTTAAAGCCGGCATCCATGAGTGACTATTACAGCCGGCGCCCAGAAGGGACTTTTAAAGCCGGCATCCATGAGTGACTATTACAACCGGCGCCCAGAAGGGACTTTTAAAACCGGCATCCATGAGTGACTATTACAGCCGGCGCCCAGAAGGGACTTTTAAAACCGGCATCCATGAGTGACTATTACAGCCGGCGCCCAGAAGGGACTTTTAAAACCGGCATCCATGAGTGACTATTACAACCGGCGCCCAGAAGGGACTTTTAAAACCGGCATCCATGAGTGACTATTACAGCCGGCGCCCAGAAGGGACTTTTAAAACCGGCATCCATGAGTGACTATTACAACCGGCGCCCAGAAGGGACTTTTAAAGCCGGCATCCATGAGTGACTATTACAGCCGGCGCCCAGAAGGGACTTTTAAAACCGGCATCCATGAGTGACTATTACAGCCGGCGCCCAGAAGGGGCTTTTAAAACCGGTATCCATGAGTGACTATTACAGCCGGCGCCCAGAAGGGACTTTTAAAACCGGCATCCATGAGTGACTATTACAGCCGGCGCCCAGAAGGGACTTTTAAAACCGGCATCCATGAGTGACTATTACAGCCGGCGCCCAGAAGGGACTTTTAAAACCGGCATCCATGAGTGACTATTACAGCCGGCGCCCAGAAGGGACTTTTAAAACCGGCATCCATGAGTGACTATTACAACCGGCGCCCAGAAGGGACTTTTAAAACCGGCATCCATGAGTGACTATTACAGCCGGCGCCCAGAAGGGACTTTTAAAACCGGCATCCATGAGTGACTATTACAACCGGTGCCCAGAAGGGACTTTTAAAGCCGGCATCCATGAGTGACTATTACAGCCGGCGCCCAGAAGGGACTTTTAAAGCCGGCATCCATGAGTGACTATTACAACCGGCGCCCAGAAGGGACTTTTAAAACCGGCATCCATGAGTGACTATTACAGCCGGCGCCCAGAAGGGACTTTTAAAACCGGCATCCATGAGTGACTATTACAGCCGGCGCCCAGAAGGGACTTTTAAAGTCAGCGCCCAGAAGGGACTTTAAAAACCGGCATCCATGAGTGACTATTACAGCCGGCGCCCAGAAGGGACTTTTAAAACCGGCATCCATGAGTGACTATTACAGCCGGCGCCCAGAAGGGGCTTTTAAAACCGGCATCCATGAGTGACTATTACAGCCGGCGCCCAGAAGGGACTTTTAAAACCGGCATCCATGAGTGACTATTACAGCCGGCGCCCAGAAGGGACTTTTAAAACCGGCATCCATGAGTGACTATTACAGCCGGCGCCCAGAAGGGACTTTTAAAACCGGCATCCATGAGTGACTATTACAGCCGGCGCCCAGAAGGGACTTTTAAAGCCGGCATCCATGAGTGACTATTACAGCCGGCGCCCAGAAGGGACTTTTAAAACCGGCATCCATGAGTGACTATTACAGCCGGCTCCCAGAAGGGACTTTTAAAGCCGGCGGCCAGAAGGGACTTTTAAAGCCAGCGCCCAGAAGGGACTTTTAAAGCCAGCGCCCAGAAGGGACTTTTAAAACCGGCATCCATGAGGGGCTATTACAGCCGGCGCCCAGAAGGGACTTTTAAAACCGGCATCCATGAGTGACTATTACAACCGGCGCCCAGAAGGGACTTTTAAAGCCGGCATACATGAGTGACTATTTCAACCGGCGCCCAGAAGGGACTTTTAAAACCGGCATCCATGAGTGACTATTACAGCCGGCGCCCAGAAGGGACTTTTAAAACCGGCATCCATGAGTGACTATTACAGCCGGCGCCCAGAAGGGACTTTTAAAACCGGCATCCATGAGTGGCTATTACAGCCGGCGCCCAGAAGGGACTTTTAAAACCGGCATCCATGAGTAACTATTACAACCTGCGCCCAGAAGGGACTTTTAAAACCGGCATCTATGAGTGACTATTACAGCCGGCGCCCAGAAGGGACTTTTAAAGCCAGCGGCCAGAAGGGACTTTTAAAGCCAGCGCCCAGAAGGGACTTTTAAAACCGGCATCCATGAGTGACTATTACAGCCGGCGCCCAGAAGGGACTTTTAAAGCCGGCGGCCAGAAGGGACTTTTAAAGCCAGCGCCCAGAAGGGACTTTAAAAACCGGCATCCATGAGTGACTATTACAGCCGGCGCCCAGAAGAGACTTTTAAAACCGGCATCCATGAGTGACTATTACAACCGGCGCCCAGAAGGGACTTTTAAAACCGGCATCCATGAGTGACTATTACAGCCGGCGCCCAGAAGGGACTTTTAAAACCGGCATCCATGAGTGACTATTACAGCCGGCGCCCAGAAGGGACTTTTAAAACCGGCATCCATGAGTGACTATTACAACCGGCGCCCAGAAGGGACTTTTAAAGCCGGCATCCATGAGTGACTATTACAGCCGGCGCCCAGAAGGGACTTTTAAAGCCGGCATCCATGAGTGACTATTACAACCGGCGCCCAGAAGGGACTTTTAAAACCGGCATCCATGAGTGACTATTACAGCCGGCGCCCAGAAGGGACTTTTAAAACCGGCATCCATGAGTGACTATTACAGCCGGCGCCCAGAAGGGACTTTTAAAACCGGCATCCATGAGTGACTATTACAACCGGCGCCCAGAAGGGACTTTTAAAACCGGCATCCATGAGTGACTATTACAGCCGGCGCCCAGAAGGGACTTTTAAAACCGGCATCCATGAGTGACTATTACAACCGGCGCCCAGAAGGGACTTTTAAACCCGGCATCCATGAGTGACTATTACAGCTGGCGCCCAGAAGGGACTTTTAAAGCCGGCATCCATGAGTGACTATTACAACCGGCGCCCAGAAGGGACTTTTAAAACCGGCATCCATGAGTGACTATTACAGCCGGCGCCCAGAAGGGACTTTTAAAACCGGCATCCATGAGTGACTATTACAGCCGGCGCCCAGAAGGGACTTTTAAAGTCAGCGCCCAGAAGGGACTTTAAAAAACCGGCATCCATGAGTGACTATTACAGCCGGCGCCCAGAAGAGACTTTTAAAACCGGCATCCATGAGTGACTATTACAACCGGCGCCCAGAAGGGACTTTTAAAACCGGCATCCATGAGTGACTATTACAGCCAGCGCCCAGAAGGGACTTTTAAAACCGGCATCCATGAGTGACTATTAAAGCCGGCGCCCAGAAGGGACTTTTAAAACCGGCATCCATGAGTGACTATTACAACCGGCGCCCAGAAGGGACTTTTAAAGCCAGCGACAAGAAGGGACTTTTAAAGCCGGCGGCCAGAAGGGACTTTTAAAGCCGGCGGCCAGAAGGGACTTTTAAAGCCACCGCCCAGAAGGGACTTTTAAAACCGGCATCCATGAGTGACTATTACAGCCGGCGCCCAGAAGGGACTTTTAAAACCGGCATCCATGAGTGACTATTACAACCGGCGCCCAGAAGGGACTTTTAAAGCCGGCATCCATGAGTGACTATTACAGCCGGCGCCCAGACGGGACTTTTAAAACCGGCATTCATGAGTGACTATTACAACCGGCGCCCAGAAGGGAATTTTAAAACCGGCATCCATGAGTGACTATTACAGCCGGCGCCCAGAAGGGACTTTTAAAGCCGGCGGCCAGAAGGGACTTTTAAAGCCAGCGCCCAGAAGGGACTTTTAAAACCGGCATCCATGAGTGGCTATTACAGCCGGCGCCCAGAAGGGACTTTTAAAATCGGCATCCATGAGTGACTATTACAACCGGCGCCCAGAAGGGACTTTTAAAGCCGGCATACATGAGTGACTATTTCAACCGGCGCCCAGAAGGGACTTTTAAAACCGGCATCCATGAGTGACTATTACAGCCGGCGCCCAGAAGGGACTTTTAAAACCGGCATCCATGAGTGACTATTACAGCCGGCGCCCAGAAGGGACTTTTAAAACCGGCATCCATGAGTGGCTATTACAGCCGGCGCCCAGAAGGGACTTTTAAAACCGGCATCCATGAGTAACTATTACAACCGGCGCCCAGAAGGGACTTTTAAAACCGGCATCTATGAGTGACTATTACAGCCGGCGCCCAGAAGGGACTTTTAAAGCCAGCGGCCAGAAGGTACTTTTAAAGCCAGCGCCCAGAAGGGACTTTTAAAACCGGCATCCATGAGTGACTATTACAGCCGGCGCCCAGAAGGGACTTTTAAAGCCGGCGGCCAGAAGGGACTTTTAAAGCCAGCACCCAGAAGGGACTTTAAAAACCGGCATCCATGAGTGACTATTACAGCCGGCGCCCAGAAGAGACTTTTAAAACCGGCATCCATGAGTGACTATTACAACCGGCGCCCAGAAGGGACTTTTAAAACCGGCATCCATGAGTGACTATTACAGCCGGCGCCCAGAAGGGACTTTTAAAACCGGCATCCATGAGTGACTATTACAGCCGGCGCCCAGAAGGGACATTTAAAACCGGCATCCATGAGTGACTATTACAACCGGCGCCCAGAAGGGACTTTTAAAACCGGCATCCATGAGTGACTATTACAGCAGGCGCCCAGAAGGGACTTTTAAAACCGGCATCCATGAGTGACTATTACAACCGGCGCCCAGAAGGGACTTTTAAAGCCGGCATCCATGAGTGACTATTACAGCCGGCGCCCAGAAGGGACTTTTAAAGCCGGCATCCATGAGTGACTATTACAATCGGCGCCCAGAAGGGACTTTTAAAACCGGCATCCATGAGTGACTATTACAGCCGGCGCCCAGAAGGGACTTTTAAAACCGGCATCCATGAGTGACTATTACAGCCGGCGCCCAGAAGGGACTTTTAAAACCGGCATCCATGAGTGACTATTACAACCTGCGCCCAGAAGGGACTTTTAAAACCGGCATCCATGAGTGACTATTACAGCCGGTGCCCAGAAGGGACTTTTAAAACCGGCATCCATGAGTGACTATTACAACCGGCGCCCAGAAGGGACTTTTAAAGCCGGCATCCATGAGTGACTATTACAGCCGGCGCCCAGAAGGGACTTTTAAAGCCGGCATCCATGAGTGACTATTACAACCGGCGCCCAGAAGGGACTTTTAAAACCGGCATCCATGAGTGACTATTACAGCCGGCGCCCAGAAGGGACTTTTAAAACCGGCATCCATGAGTGACTATTACAGCCGGCGCCCAGAAGGGACTTTTAAAACCGGCATCCATGAGTGACTATTACAACCGGCGCCCAGAAGGGACTTTTAAAACCGGCATCCATGAGTGACTATTACAGCCGGCGCCCAGAAGGGACTTTTAAAACCGGCATCCATGAGTGACTATTACAACCGGCGCCCAGAAGGGACTTTTAAAGCCGGCATCCATGAGTGACTATTACAGCCGGCGCCCAGAAGGGACTTTTAAAACCGGCATCCATGAGTGACTATTACAGCCGGCGCCCAGAAGGGGCTTTTAAAACCGGTATCCATGAGTGACTATTACAGCCGGCGCCCAGAAGGGACTTTTAAAACCGGCATCCATGAGTGACTATTACAGCCGGCGCCCAGAAGGGACTTTTAAAACCGGCATCCATGAGTGACTATTACAGCCGGCGCCCAGAAGGGACTTTTAAAACCGGCATCCATGAGTGACTATTACAGCCGGCGCCCAGAAGGGACTTTTAAAGCCGGCATCCATGAGTGACTATTACAGCCGGCGCCCAGAAGGGACTTTTAAAACCGGCATCCATGAGTGACTATTACAGCCGGCGCCCAGAAGGGACTTTTAAAGCCGGCGGCCAGAAGGGACTTTTAAAGCCAGCGCCCAGAAGGGACTTTTAAAGCCAGCGCCCAGAAGGGACTTTTAAAACCGGCATCCATGAGGGGCTATTACAGCCGGCGCCCAGAAGGGACTTTTAAAACCGGCATCCATGAGTGACTATTACAACCGGCGCCCAGAAGGGACTTTTAAAGCCGGCATACATGAGTGACTATTTCAACCGGCGCCCAGAAGGGACTTTTAAAACCGGCATCCATGAGTGACTATTACAGCCGGCGCCCAGAAGGGACTTTTAAAACCGGCATCCATGAGTGACTATTACAGCCGGCGCCCAGAAGGGACTTTTAAAACCGGCATCCATGAGTGGCTATTACAGCCGGCGCCCAGAAGGGACTTTTAAAACCGGCATCCATGAGTAACTATTACAACCGGCGCCCAGAAGGGACTTTTAAAACCGGCATCTATGAGTGACTATTACAGCCGGCGCCCAGAAGGGACTTTTAAAGCCAGCGGCCAGAAGGGACTTTTAAAGCCAGCGCCCAGAAGGGACTTTTAAAACCGGCATCCATGAGTGACTATTACAGCCGGCGCCCAGAAGGGACTTTTAAAGCCGGCGGCCAGAAGGGACTTTTAAAGCCAGCGCCCAGAAGGGACTTTAAAAACCGGCATCCATGAGTGACTATTACAGCCGGCGCCCAGAAGAGACTTTTAAAACCGGCATCCATGAGTGACTATTACAACCGGCACCCAGAAGGGACTTTTAAAACCGGCATCCATGAGTGACTATTACAGCCGGCGCCCAGAAGGGACTTTTAAAACCGGCATCCATGAGTGACTATTACAGCCGGCGCCCAGAAGGGACTTTTAAAACCGGCATCCATGAGTGACTATTACAACCGGCGCCCACAAGGGACTTTTAAAGCCGGCATCCATGAGTGACTATTACAGCCGGCGCCCAGAAGGGACTTTTAAAGCCGGCATCCATGAGTGACTATTACAACCGGCGCCCAGAAGGGGCTTTTAAAACCGGCATCCATGAGTGACTATTACAGCCGGCGCCCAGAAGGGACTTTTAAAACCGGCATCCATGAGTGACTATTACAGCCGGCGCCCAGAAGGGACTTTTAAAACCGGCATCCATGAGTGACTATTACAACCGGCGCCCAGAAGGGACTTTTAAAACCGGCATCCATGAGTGACTATTACAGCCGGCGCCCAGAAGGGACTTTTAAAACCGGCATCCATGAGTGACTATTACAACCGGCGCCCAGAAGGGACTTTTAAAGCCGGCATCCATGAGTGACTATTACAGCCGGCGCCCAGAAGGGACTTTTAAAGCCGGCATCCATGAGTGACTATTACAACCGGCGCCCAGAAGGGACTTTTAAAACCGGCATCCATGAGTGACTATTACAGCCGGCGCCCAGAAGGGACTTTTAAAGCCGGCGGCCAGAAGGGACTTTTAAAGCCAGCGCCCAGAAGGGACTTTTAAAACCGGCATCCATGAGTGGCTATTACAGCCGGCGCCCAGAAGGGACTTTTAAAACCGGCATCCATGAGTGACTATTACAACCGGCGCCCAGAAGGGACTTTTAAAGCCGGCATACATGAGTGACTATTTCAACCGGCGCCCAGAAGGGACTTTTAAAACCGGCATCCATGAGTGACTATTACAGCCGGCGCCCAGAAGGGACTTTTAAAACCGGCATCCATGAGTGACTATTACAGCCGGCGCCCAGAAGGGACTTTTAAAACCGGCATCCATGAGTGACTATTAAAGCCGGCGCCCAGAAGGGACTTTTAAAACCGGCATCCATGAGTAACTATTACAACCGGCGCCCAGAAGGGACTTTTAAAACCGGCATCTATGAGTGACTATTACAGCCGGCGCCCAGAAGGGACTTTTAAAGCCAGCGGCCAGAAGGGACTTTTAAAGCCAGCGCCCAGAAGGGACTTTTAAAGCCAGCGCCCAGAAGGGACTTTTAAAGCCAGCGCCCAGAAGGGACTTTTAAAACCGGCATCCATGAGTGACTATTACAGCCGGCGCCCAGAAGGGACTTTTAAAGCCGGCGGCCAGAAGGGACTTTTAAAGCCAGCGCCCAGAAGGGACTTTTAAAGCCAGCGCCCAGAAGGGACTTTAAAAACCGGCATCCATGAGTGACTATTACAGCCGGCGCCCAGAAGAGACTTTTAAAACCGGCATCCATGAGTGACTATTACAACCGGCGCCCAGAAGGGACTTTTAAAACCGGCATCCATGAGTGACTATTACAGCCGGCGCCCAGAAGGGACTTTTAAAACCGGCATCCATGAGTGACTATTACAGCCGGCGCCCAGAAGGGACTTTTAAAACCGGCATCCATGAGTGACTATTACAACCGGCGCCCAGAAGGGACTTTTAAAACCGGCATCCATGAGTGACTATTACAGCCGGCGCCCAGAAGGGACTTTTAAAACCGGCATCCATGAGTGACTATTACAACCGGCGCCCAGAAGGGACTTTTAAAGCCGGCATCCATGAGTGACTATTACAGCCGGCGCCCAGAAGGGACTTTTAAAACCGGCATCCATGAGTGACTATTACAGCCGGCGCCCAGAAGGGGCTTTTAAAACCGGCATCCATGAGTGACTATTACAGCCGGCGCCCAGAAGGGACTTTTAAAACCGGCATCCATGAGTGACTATTACAGCCGGCGCCCAGAAGGGACTTTTAAAACCGGCATCCATGAGTGACTATTACAGCCGGCGCCCAGAAGGGACTTTTAAAACCGGCATCCATGAGTGACTATTACAGCCGGCGCCCAGAAGGGACTTTTAAAGCCGGCATCCATGAGTGACTATTACAGCCGGCGCCCAGAAGGGACTTTTAAAACCGGCATCCATGAGTGACTATTACAGCCGGCGCCCAGAAGGGACTTTTAAAGCCGGCGGCCAGAAGGGACTTTTAAAGCCAGCGCCCAGAAGGGACTTTTAAAGCCAGCGCCCAGAAGGGACTTTTAAAACCGGCATCCATGAGGGGCTATTACAGCCGGCGCCCAGAAGGGACTTTTAAAACCGGCATCCATGAGTGACTATTACAACCGGCGCCCAGAAGGGACTTTTAAAGCCGGCATACATGAGTGACTATTTCAACCGGCGCCCAGAAGGGACTTTTAAAACCGGCATCCATGAGTGACTATTACAGCCGGCGCCCAGAAGGGACTTTTAAAACCGGCATCCATGAGTGACTATTACAGCCGGCGCCCAGAAGGGACTTTTAAAACCGGCATCCATGAGTGGCTATTACAGCCGGCGCCCAGAAGGGACTTTTAAAACCGGCATCCATGAGTAACTATTACAACCGGCGCCCAGAAGGGACTTTTAAAACCGGCATCTATGAGTGACTATTACAGCCGGCGCCCAGAAGGGACTTTTAAAGCCAGCGGCCAGAAGGGACTTTTAAAGCCAGCGCCCAGAAGGGACTTTTAAAACCGGCATCCATGAGTGACTATTACAGCCGGCGCCCAGAAGGGACTTTTAAAGCCGGCGGCCAGAAGGGACTTTTAAAGCCAGCGCCCAGAAGGGACTTTAAAAACCGGCATCCATGAGTGACTATTACAGCCGGCGCCCAGAAGAGACTTTTAAAACCGGCATCCATGAGTGACTATTACAACCGGCGCCCAGAAGGGACTTTTAAAACCGGCATCCATGAGTGACTATTACAGCCGGCGCCCAGAAGGGACTTTTAAAACCGGCATCCATGAGTGACTATTACAGCCGGCGCCCAGAAGGGACTTTTAAAACCGGCATCCATGAGTGACTATTACAACCGGCGCCCAGAAGGGACTTTTAAAGCCGGCATCCATGAGTGACTATTACAGCCGGCGCCCAGAAGGGACTTTTAAAGCCGGCATCCATGAGTGACTATTACAACCGGCGCCCAGAAGGGACTTTTAAAACCGGCATCCATGAGTGACTATTACAGCCGGCGCCCAGAAGGGACTTTTAAAACCGGCATCCATGAGTGACTATTACAGCCGGCGCCCAGAAGGGACTTTTAAAACCGGCATCCATGAGTGACTATTACAACCGGCGCCCAGAAGGGACTTTTAAAACCGGCATCCATGAGTGACTATTACAGCCGGCGCCCAGAAGGGACTTTTAAAACCGGCATCCATGAGTGACTATTACAACCGGTGCCCAGAAGGGACTTTTAAAGCCGGCATCCATGAGTGACTATTACAGCCGGCGCCCAGAAGGGACTTTTAAAGCCGGCATCCATGAGTGACTATTACAACCGGCGCCCAGAAGGGACTTTTAAAACCGGCATCCATGAGTGACTATTACAGCCGGCGCCCAGAAGGGACTTTTAAAACCGGCATCCATGAGTGACTATTACAGCCGGCGCCCAGAAGGGACTTTTAAAGTCAGCGCCCAGAAGGGACTTTAAAAACCGGCATCCATGAGTGACTATTACAGCCGGCGCCCAGAAGGGACTTTTAAAACCGGCATCCATGAGTGACTATTACAGCCGGCGCCCAGAAGGGGCTTTTAAAACCGGCATCCATGAGTGACTATTACAGCCGGCGCCCAGAAGGGACTTTTAAAACCGGCATCCATGAGTGACTATTACAGCCGGCGCCCAGAAGGGACTTTTAAAACCGGCATCCATGAGTGACTATTACAGCCGGCGCCCAGAAGGGACTTTTAAAACCGGCATCCATGAGTGACTATTACAGCCGGCGCCCAGAAGGGACTTTTAAAGCCGGCATCCATGAGTGACTATTACAGCCGGCGCCCAGAAGGGACTTTTAAAACCGGCATCCATGAGTGACTATTACAGCCGGCTCCCAGAAGGGACTTTTAAAGCCGGCGGCCAGAAGGGACTTTTAAAGCCAGCGCCCAGAAGGGACTTTTAAAGCCAGCGCCCAGAAGGGACTTTTAAAACCGGCATCCATGAGGGGCTATTACAGCCGGCGCCCAGAAGGGACTTTTAAAACCGGCATCCATGAGTGACTATTACAACCGGCGCCCAGAAGGGACTTTTAAAGCCGGCATACATGAGTGACTATTTCAACCGGCGCCCAGAAGGGACTTTTAAAACCGGCATCCATGAGTGACTATTACAGCCGGCGCCCAGAAGGGACTTTTAAAACCGGCATCCATGAGTGACTATTACAGCCGGCGCCCAGAAGGGACTTTTAAAACCGGCATCCATGAGTGGCTATTACAGCCGGCGCCCAGAAGGGACTTTTAAAACCGGCATCCATGAGTAACTATTACAACCTGCGCCCAGAAGGGACTTTTAAAACCGGCATCTATGAGTGACTATTACAGCCGGCGCCCAGAAGGGACTTTTAAAGCCAGCGGCCAGAAGGGACTTTTAAAGCCAGCGCCCAGAAGGGACTTTTAAAACCGGCATCCATGAGTGACTATTACAGCCGGCGCCCAGAAGGGACTTTTAAAGCCGGCGGCCAGAAGGGACTTTTAAAGCCAGCGCCCAGAAGGGACTTTAAAAACCGGCATCCATGAGTGACTATTACAGCCGGCGCCCAGAAGAGACTTTTAAAACCGGCATCCATGAGTGACTATTACAACCGGCGCCCAGAAGGGACTTTTAAAACCGGCATCCATGAGTGACTATTACAGCCGGCGCCCAGAAGGGACTTTTAAAACCGGCATCCATGAGTGACTATTACAGCCGGCGCCCAGAAGGGACTTTTAAAACCGGCATCCATGAGTGACTATTACAACCGGCGCCCAGAAGGGACTTTTAAAGCCGGCATCCATGAGTGACTATTACAGCCGGCGCCCAGAAGGGACTTTTAAAGCCGGCATCCATGAGTGACTATTACAACCGGCGCCCAGAAGGGACTTTTAAAACCGGCATCCATGAGTGACTATTACAGCCGGCGCCCAGAAGGGACTTTTAAAACCGGCATCCATGAGTGACTATTACAGCCGGCGCCCAGAAGGGACTTTTAAAACCGGCATCCATGAGTGACTATTACAACCGGCGCCCAGAAGGGACTTTTAAAACCGGCATCCATGAGTGACTATTACAGCCGGCGCCCAGAAGGGACTTTTAAAACCGGCATCCATGAGTGACTATTACAACCGGCGCCCAGAAGGGACTTTTAAAGCCGGCATCCATGAGTGACTATTACAGCTGGCGCCCAGAAGGGACTTTTAAAGCCGGCATCCATGAGTGACTATTACAACCGGCGCCCAGAAGGGACTTTTAAAACCGGCATCCATGAGTGACTATTACAGCCGGCGCCCAGAAGGGACTTTTAAAACCGGCATCCATGAGTGACTATTACAGCCGGCGCCCAGAAGGGACTTTTAAAGTCAGCGCCCAGAAGGGACTTTAAAAAACCGGCATCCATGAGTGACTATTACAGCCGGCGCCCAGAAGAGACTTTTAAAACCGGCATCCATGAGTGACTATTACAACCGGCGCCCAGAAGGGACTTTTAAAACCGGCATCCATGAGTGACTATTACAGCCAGCGCCCAGAAGGGACTTTTAAAACCGGCATCCATGAGTGACTATTAAAGCCGGCGCCCAGAAGGGACTTTTAAAACCGGCATCCATGAGTGACTATTACAACCGGCGCCCAGAAGGGACTTTTAAAGCCAGCGACAAGAAGGGACTTTTAAAGCCGGCGGCCAGAAGGGACTTTTAAAGCCGGCGGCCAGAAGGGACTTTTAAAGCCACCGCCCAGAAGGGACTTTTAAAACCGGCATCCATGAGTGACTATTACAGCCGGCGCCCAGAAGGGACTTTTAAAACCGGCATCCATGAGTGACTATTACAACCGGCGCCCAGAAGGGACTTTTAAAGCCGGCATCCATGAGTGACTATTACAGCCGGCGCCCAGACGGGACTTTTAAAACCGGCATTCATGAGTGACTATTACAACCGGCGCCCAGAAGGGAATTTTAAAACCGGCATCCATGAGTGACTATTACAGCCGGCGCCCAGAAGGGACTTTTAAAGCCGGCGGCCAGAAGGGACTTTTAAAGCCAGCGCCCAGAAGGGACTTTTAAAACCGGCATCCATGAGTGGCTATTACAGCCGGCGCCCAGAAGGGACTTTTAAAACCGGCATCCATGAGTGACTATTACAACCGGCGCCCAGAAGGGACTTTTAAAGCCGGCATACATGAGTGACTATTTCAACCGGCGCCCAGAAGGGACTTTTAAAACCGGCATCCATGAGTGACTATTACAGCCGGCGCCCAGAAGGGACTTTTAAAACCGGCATCCATGAGTGACTATTACAGCCGGCGCCCAGAAGGGACTTTTAAAACCGGCATCCATGAGTGGCTATTACAGCCGGCGCCCAGAAGGGACTTTTAAAACCGGCATCCATGAGTAACTATTACAACCGGCGCCCAGAAGGGACTTTTAAAACCGGCATCTATGAGTGACTATTACAGCCGGCGCCCAGAAGGGACTTTTAAAGCCAGCGGCCAGAAGGTACTTTTAAAGCCAGCGCCCAGAAGGGACTTTTAAAACCGGCATCCATGAGTGACTATTACAGCCGGCGCCCAGAAGGGACTTTTAAAGCCGGCGGCCAGAAGGGACTTTTAAAGCCAGCACCCAGAAGGGACTTTAAAAACCGGCATCCATGAGTGACTATTACAGCCGGCGCCCAGAAGAGACTTTTAAAACCGGCATCCATGAGTGACTATTACAACCGGCGCCCAGAAGGGACTTTTAAAACCGGCATCCATGAGTGACTATTACAGCCGGCGCCCAGAAGGGACTTTTAAAACCGGCATCCATGAGTGACTATTACAGCCGGCGCCCAGAAGGGACATTTAAAACCGGCATCCATGAGTGACTATTACAACCGGCGCCCAGAAGGGACTTTTAAAACCGGCATCCATGAGTGACTATTACAGCCGGCGCCCAGAAGGGACTTTTAAAACCGGCATCCATGAGTGACTATTACAACCGGCGCCCAGAAGGGACTTTTAAAGCCGGCATCCATGAGTGACTATTACAGCCGGCGCCCAGAAGGGACTTTTAAAGCCGGCATCCATGAGTGACTATTACAATCGGCGCCCAGAAGGGACTTTTAAAACCGGCATCCATGAGTGACTATTACAGCCGGCGCCCAGAAGGGACTTTTAAAACCGGCATCCATGAGTGACTATTACAGCCGGCGCCCAGAAGGGACTTTTAAAACCGGCATCCATGAGTGACTATTACAACCGGCGCCCAGAAGGGACTTTTAAAACCGGCATCCATGAGTGACTATTACAGCCGGTGCCCAGAAGGGACTTTTAAAACCGGCATCCATGAGTGACTATTACAACCGGCGCCCAGAAGGGACTTTTAAAACCGGCATCCATGAGTGACTATTACAGCCGGCGCCCAGAAGGGACTTTTAAAGCCGGCATCCATGAGTGACTATTACAACCGGCGCCCAGAAGGGACTTTTAAAACCGGCATCCATGAGTGACTATTACAGCCGGCGCCCAGAAGGGACTTTTAAAACCGGCATCCATGAGTGACTATTACAGCCGGCGCCCAGAAGGGACTTTTAAAACCGGCATCCATGAGTGACTATTACAGCCGGCGCCCAGAAAGGACTTTTAAAGCCGGCGGCCAGAAGGGACTTTTAAAACCGGCATCCATGAGTGACTATTACAGCCGGCGCCCAGAATGGACTTTTAAAACCGGCATCCATGAGTGACTATTACAGCCGGCGCCCAGAAAGGACTTTTAAAGCCGGCGGCCAGAAGGGACTTTTAAAGCCAGCGCCCAGAAGGGACTTTAAAAACCGGCATCCATGAGTGACTATTACAGCCGGCGCCCAGAAGAGACTTTTAAAACCGGCATCCATGAGTGACTATTACAACCGGCGCCCAGAAGGGACTTTTAAAACCGGCATCCATGAGTGACTATTACAGCCGGCGCCCAGAAGGGACTTTTAAAACCGGCATCCATGAGTGACTATTAAAGCCGGCGCCCAGAAGGGACTTTTAAAACCGGCATCCATGAGTGACTATTACAACCGGCGCCCAGAAGGGACTTTTAAAGCCAGCGACAAGAAGGGACTTTTAAAGCCGGCGGCCAGAAGGGACTTTTAAAGCCGGCGGCCAGAAGGGACTTTTAAAGCCACCGCCCAGAAGGGACTTTTAAAACCGGCATCCATGAGTGACTATTACAGCCGGCGCCCAGAAGGGACTTTTAAAACCGGCATCCATGAGTGACTATTACAACCGGCGCCCAGAAGGGACTTTTAAAACCGGCATCCATGAGTGACTATTACAGCCGGCGCCCAGAAGGGACTTTTAAAACCGGCATCCATGAGTGACTATTACAGCCGGCGCCCAGAAGGGACTTTTAAAACCGGCATCCATGAGTGACTATTACAGCCGGCGCCCAGAAGGGACTTTTAAAACCGGCATCCATGAGTGACTATTACAGCCGGCGCCCAGAAGGGACTTTTAAAACCGGCATCCATGAGTGACTATTACAGCCGGCGCCCAGAAGGGACTTTTAAAACCGGCATCCATGAGTGACTATTACAGCCGGCGCCCAGAAGGGACTTTTAAAACCGGCATCCATGAGTGACTATTACAACCGGCGCCCAGAAGGGACTTTTAAAACCGGCATCCATGAGTGACTATTACAGCCGGCGCCCAGAAGGGACTTTTAAAACCGGCATCCATAAGTGACTATTACAACCGGCGCCCAGAAGGGACTTTTAAAACCGGCATCCATAAGTGACTATTACAACCGGCGCCCAGAAGGGACTTTTAAAGCCGGCATCCATGAGTGACTATTACAGCCGGCGCCCAGGAGGGACTTTTAAAACCGGCATCCATGAGTAACTATTACAACCGGCGCCCAGAAGGGACTTTTAAAACCGGCATCTATGAGTGACTATTACAGCCGGCGCCCAGAAGGGACTTTTAAAGCCGGCGGCCAGAAGGGACTTTTAAAGCCAGCGCCCAGAAGGGACTTTTAAAACCGGCATCCATGAGTGGCTATTACAGCCGGCGCCCAGAAGGGACTTTTAAAACCGGCATCCATGAGTGACTATTACAACCGGCGCCCAGAAGGGACTTTTAAAGCCGGCATACATGAGTGACTATTTCAACCGGCGCCCAGAAGGGACTTTTAAAACCGGCATCCATGAGTGACTATTACAGCCGGCGCCCAGAAGGGACTTTTAAAACCGGCATCCATGAGTGACTATTACAGCCGGCGCCCAGAAGGGACTTTTAAAACCGGCATCCATGAGTGACTATTACAGCCGGCGCCCAGAAGGGACTTTTAAAACCGGCATCCATGAGTGACTATTACAACCGGCGCCCAGAAGGGACTTTTAAAACCGGCATCCTTGAGTGACTATTACAGCCGGCGCCCAGAAGGGACTTTTAAAACCGGCATCCATGAGTGACTATTACAGCCGGCGCCCAGAAGGGACTTTTAAAACCGGCATCCATGAGTGACTATTACAGCCGGCGCCCAGAAGGGACTTTTAAAACCGGCATCCATGAGTGACTATTATAGCCGGCGCCCAGAAGGGACTTTTAAAACCGGCATCCATGAGTGACTATTACAGCCGGCGCCCAGAAGGGACTTTTAAAACCGGCATCCATAAGTGACTATTACAACCGGCGCCCAGAAGGGACTTTTAAAGCCGGCATCCATGAGTGACTATTACAGCCGGCGCCCAGGAGGGACTTTTAAAACCGGCATCCATGAGTAACTATTACAACCGGCGCCCAGAAGGGACTTTTAAAACCGGCATCTATGAGTGACTATTACAGCCGGCGCCCAGAAGGGACTTTTAAAGCCGGCGGCCAGAAGGGACTTTTAAAGCCAGCGCCCAGAAGGGACTTTTAAAACCGGCATCCATGAGTGGCTATTACAGCCGGCGCCCAGAAGGGACTTTTAAAACCGGCATCCATGAGTGACTATTACAACCGGCGCCCAGAAGGGACTTTTAAAGCCGGCATACATGAGTGACTATTTCAACCGGCGCCCAGAAGGGACTTTTAAAACCGGCATCCATGAGTGACTATTACAGCCGGCGCCCAGAAGGGACTTTTAAAACCGGCATCCATGAGTGACTATTACAGCCGGCGCCCAGAAGGGACTTTTAAAACCGGCATCCATGAGTGACTATTACAGCCGGCGCCCAGAAGGGACTTTTAAAACCGGCATCCATGAGTGACTATTACAACCGGCGCCCAGAAGGGACTTTTAAAACCGGCATCCTTGAGTGACTATTACAGCCGGCGCCCAGAAGGGACTTTTAAAACCGGCATCCATGAGTGACTATTACAGCCGGCGCCCAGAAGGGACTTTTAAAACCGGCATCCATGAGTGACTATTACAGCCGGCGCCCAGAAGGGACTTTTAAAACCGGCATCCATGAGTGACTATTATAGCCGGCGCCCAGAAGGGACTTTTAAAACCGGCATCCATGAGTGACTATTACAGCCGGCGCCTAGAAGGGACTTTTAAAACCGGCATCCATGAGTGACAATTACAGCCGGCGCCTAGAAGGGACTTTTAAAACCGGCATCCATGAATGACTATTACAGCCGGCGCCCAGAAGGGACTTTTAAAACCGGCATCCATGAGTGACTATTACAGCCGGCGCCCAGAAGGGACTTTTAAAACCGGCATCCATGAGTGACTATTAAAGCCGGCGCCCAGAAGGGACTTTTAAAACCGGCATCCATGAGTGACTATTACAACCGGCGCCCAGAAGGGACTTTTAAAGCCAGCGACAAGAAGGGACTTTTAAAGCCGGCGGCCAGAAGGGACTTTTAAAGCCGGCGGCCAGAAGGGACTTTTAAAGCCGGCGGCCAGAAGGGACTTTTAAAGCCACCGCCCAGAAGGAACTTTTAAAACCGGCATCCATGAGTGACTATTACAGCCGGCGCCCAGAAGGGACTTTTAAAACCGGCATCCATGAGTGACTATTACAACCGGCGCCCAGAAGGGACTTTTAAAGCCGGCATCCATGAGTGACTATTACAGCCGGCGCCCAGAAGGGACTTTTAAAATCGGCATCCATGAGTGACTATTACAACCGGCGCCCAGAAGGGACTTTTAAAACCGGCATCCATGAGTGACTATTACAGCCGGCGCCCAGAAGGGACTTTTAAAACCGGCATCCATGAGTGACTATTACAGCCGGCGCCCAGAAGGGACTTTTAAAACCGGCATCCATGAGTGACTATTACAGCCGGCGCCCAGAAGGGACTTTTAAAACCGGCATCCATGAGTGACTATTACAGCCGGCGCTCAGAAGGGACTTTTAAAGCCGGCATCCATGAGTGACTATTACAGCCGGCGCCCAGGAGGGACTTTTAAAACCGGCATCCATGAGTAACTATTACAACCGGCGCCCAGAAGGGACTTTTAAAACCGGCATCTATGAGTGACTATTACAGCCAGCGCCCAGAAGGGACTTTTAAAGCCGGCGGCCAGAAGGGACTTTTAAAGCCAGCGCCCAGAAGGGACTTTTAAAACCGGCATCCATGAGTGGCTATTACAGCCGGCGCCCAGAAGGGACTTTTAAAACCGGCATCCATGAGTGACTATTACAACCGGCGCCCAGAAGGGACTTTTAAAGCCGGCATACATGAGTGACTATTTCAACCGGCGCCCAGAAGGGACTTTTAAAACCGGCATCCATGAGTGACTATTACAGCCGGCGCCCAGAAGGGACTTTTAAAACCGGCATCCATGAGTGACTATTACAGCCGGCGCCCAGAAGGGACTTTTAAAACCGGCATCCATGAGTGACTATTACAGCCGGCGCCCAGAAGGGACTTTTAAAACCGGCATCCATGAGTAACTATTACAACCGGCGCCCAGAAGGGACTTTTAAAACCGGCATCTATGAGTGACTATTACAGCCGGCGCCCAGAAGGGACTTTTAAAGCCAGCGGCCAGAAGAGACTTTTAAAGCCAGTGCCCAGAAGGGACTTTTAAAGCCAGCGCCCAGAAGGGACTTTTAAAACCGGCATCCATGAGTGACTATTACAGCCGGCGCCCAGAAGGGACTTTTAAAGCCGGCGGCCAGAAGGGACTTTTAAAGCCAGCGCCCAGAAGGGACTTTAAAAACCGGCATCCATGAGTGACTATTACAGCCGGCGCCCAGAAGAGACTTTTAAAACCGGCATCCATGAGTTACTATTACAACCGGCGCCCAGAAGGGACTTTTAAAACCGGCATCCATGAGTGACTATTACAGCCGGCGCCCAGAAGGGACTTTTAAAACCGGCATCCATGAGTGACTATTACAGCCGGCGCCCAGAAGGGACTTTTAAAACCGGCATCCATGAGTGACTATTACAACCGGCGCCCAGAAGGGACTTTTAAAACCGGCATCCATGAGTGACTATTACAGCCGGCGCCCAGAAGGGACTTTTAAAACCGGCATCCATGAGTGACTATTACAACCGGCGCCCAGAAGGGACTTTTAAAGCCGGCATCCATTAGTGACTATTACAACCGGCGCCCAGAAGGGACTTTTAAAGCCGGCATCCATGAGTGACTATTACAGCCGGCGCCCAGAAGGGACTTTTAAAGCGGCATCCATGAGTGACTATTACAACCGGCGCCCAGAAGGGACTTTTAAAACCGGCATCCATGAGTGACTATTACAGCCGGCGCCCAGAAGGGACTTTTAAAACCGGCATCCATGAGTGACTATTACAGCCAGCGCCCAGAAGGGACTTTGAAAACCGGCATCCATGAGTGACTATTAAAGCCGGCGCCCAGAAGGGACTTTTAAAACCGGCATCCATGAGTGACTATTACAACCGGCGCCCAGAAGGGACTTTTAAAGCCAGCGACAAGAAGGGACTTTTAAAGCCGGCGGCCAGAAGGGACTTTTAAAGCCGGCGGCCAGAAGGGACTTTTAAAGCCACCGCCCAGAAGGGACTTTTAAAACCGGCATCCATGAGTGACTATTACAGCCGGCGCCCAGAAGGGACTTTTAAAACCGGCATCCATGAGTGACTATTACAACCGGCGCCCAGAAGGGACTTTTAAAGCCGGCATCCATGAGTGACTATTACAGCCGGCGCCCAGAAGGGACTTTTAAAACCGGCATTCATGAGTGACTATTACATCCGGCGCCCAGAAGGGAATTTTAAAACCGGCATCCATGAGTGACTATTACAGCCGGCGCCCAGAAGGGACTTTTAAAGCCGGCGGCCAGAAGGGACTTTTAAAGCCAGCGCCCAGAAGGGACTTTTAAAACCGGCATCCATGAGTGGCTATTACAGCCGGCGCCCAGAAGGGACTTTTAAAACCGGCATCCATGAGTGACTATTACAACCGGCGCCCAGAAGGGACTTTTAAAGCCGGCATACATGAGTGACTATTTCAACCGGCGCCCTGAAGGGACTTTCAAAACCGGCATCCATGAGTGACTATTACAGCCGGCGCCCAGAAGGGACTTTTAAAACCGGCATCCATGAGTGACTATTACAGCCGGCGCCCAGAAGGGACTTTTAAAACCGGCATCCATGAGTGGCTATTACAGCCGGCGCCCAGAAGGGACTTTTAAAACCGGCATCCATGAGTAACTATTACAACCGGCGCCCAGAAGGGACTTTTAAAACCGGCATCTATGAGTGACTATTACAGCCGGCGCCCAGAAGGGACTTTTAAAGCCAGCGGCCAGAAGGTACTTTTAAAGCCAGCGCCCAGAAGGGACTTTTAAAACCGGCATCCATGAGTGACTATTACAGCCGGCGCCCAGAAGGGACTTTTAAAGCCGGCGGCCAGAAGGGACTTTTAAAGCCAGCACCCAGAAGGGACTTTAAAAACCGGCATCCATGAGTGACTATTACAGCCGGCGCCCAGAAGAGACTTTTAAAACCGGCATCCATGAGTGACTATTACAACCGGCGCCCAGAAGGGACTTTTAAAACCGGCATCCATGAGTGACTATTACAGCCGGCGCCCAGAAGGGACTTTTAAAACCGGCATCCATGAGTGACTATTACAGCCGGCGCCCAGAAGGGACATTTAAAACCGGCATCCATGAGTGACTATTACAACCGGCGCCCAGAAGGGACTTTTAAAACCGGCATCCATGAGTGACTATTACAGCCGGCGCCCAGAAGGGACTTTTAAAACCGGCATCCATGAGTGACTATTACAACCGGCGCCCAGAAGGGACTTTTAAAGCCGGCATCCATGAGTGACTATTACAGCCGGCGCCCAGAAGGGACTTTTAAAGCCGGCATCCATGAGTGACTATTACAACCGGCGCCCAGAAGGGACTTTTAAAACCGGCATCCATGAGTGACTATTACAGCCGGCGCCCAGAAGGGACTTTTAAAACCGGCATCCATGAGTGACTATTACAGCCGGCGCCCAGAAGGGACTTTTAAAACCGGCATCCATGAGTGACTATTACAACCGGCGCCCAGAAGGGACTTTTAAAACCGGCATCCATGAGTGACTATTACAGCCGGTGCCCAGAAGGGACTTTTAAAACCGGCATCCATGAGTGACTATTACAACCGGCGCCCAGAAGGGACTTTTAAAGCCGGCATCCATGAGTGACTATTACAGCCGGCGCCCAGAAGGGACTTTTAAAGCCGGCATCCATGAGTGACTATTACAACCGGCGCCCAGAAGGGACTTTTAAAACCGGCATTCATGAGTGACTATTACAGCCGGCGCCCAGAAGGGACTTTTAAAACCGGCATCCATGAGTGACTATTACAGCCGGCGCCCAGAAGGGACTTTTAAAACCGGCATCCATGAGTGACTGTTACAGCCGGCGCCCAGAAAGGACTTTTAAAGCCGGCGGCCAGAAGGGACTTTTAAAACCGGCATCCATGAGTGACTATTACAGCCGGCGCCCAGAATGGACTTTTAAAACCGGCATCCATGAGTGACTATTACAGCCGGCGCCCAGAAAGGACTTTTAAAGCCGGCGGCCAGAAGGGACTTTTAAAGCCAGCGCCCAGAAGGGACTTTAAAAACCGGCATCCATGAGTGACTATTACAGCCGGCGCCCAGAAGAGACTTTTAAAACCGGCATCCATGAGTGACTATTACAACCGGCGCCCAGAAGGGACTTTTAAAACCGGCATCCATGAGTGACTATTACAGCCGGCGCCCAGAAGGGACTTTTAAAACCGGCATCCATGAGTGACTATTAAAGCCGGCGCCCAGAAGGGACTTTTAAAACCGGCATCCATGAGTGACTATTACAACCGGCGCCCAGAAGGGACTTTTAAAGCCAGCGACAAGAAGGGACTTTTAAAGCCGGCGGCCAGAAGGGACTTTTAAAGCCGGCGGCCAGAAGGGACTTTTAAAGCCACCGCCCAGAAGGGACTTTTAAAACCGGCATCCATGAGTGACTATTACAGCCGGCGCCCAGAAGGGACTTTTAAAACCGGCATCCATGAGTGACTATTACAACCGGCGCCCAGAAGGGACTTTTAAAACCGGCATCCATGAGTGACTATTACAGCCGGCGCCCAGAAGGGACTTTTAAAACCGGCATCCATGAGTGACTATTACAGCCGGCGCCCAGAAGGGACTTTTAAAACCGGCATCCATGAGTGACTATTACAGCCGGCGCCCAGAAGGGACTTTTAAAACCGGCATCCATGAGTGACTATTACAGCCGGCGCCCAGAAGGGACTTTTAAAACCGGCATCCATGAGTGACTATTACAGCCGGCGCCCAGAAGGGACTTTTAAAACCGGCATCCATGAGTGACTATTACAGCCGGCGCCCAGAAGGGACTTTTAAAACCGGCATCCATGAGTGACTATTACAACCGGCGCCCAGAAGGGACTTTTAAAACCGGCATCCATGAGTGACTATTACAGCCGGCGCCCAGAAGGGACTTTTAAAACCGGCATCCATAAGTGACTATTACAACCGGCGCCCAGAAGGGACTTTTAAAACCGGCATCCATAAGTGACTATTACAACCGGCGCCCAGAAGGGACTTTTAAAGCCGGCATCCATGAGTGACTATTACAGCCGGCGCCCAGGAGGGACTTTTAAAACCGGCATCCATGAGTAACTATTACAACCGGCGCCCAGAAGGGACTTTTAAAACCGGCATCTATGAGTGACTATTACAGCCGGCGCCCAGAAGGGACTTTTAAAGCCGGCGGCCAGAAGGGACTTTTAAAGCCAGCGCCCAGAAGGGACTTTTAAAACCGGCATCCATGAGTGGCTATTACAGCCGGCGCCCAGAAGGGACTTTTAAAACCGGCATCCATGAGTGACTATTACAACCGGCGCCCAGAAGGGACTTTTAAAGCCGGCATACATGAGTGACTATTTCAACCGGCGCCCAGAAGGGACTTTTAAAACCGGCATCCATGAGTGACTATTACAGCCGGCGCCCAGAAGGGACTTTTAAAACCGGCATCCATGAGTGACTATTACAGCCGGCGCCCAGAAGGGACTTTTAAAACCGGCATCCATGAGTGACTATTACAGCCGGCGCCCAGAAGGGACTTTTAAAACCGGCATCCATGAGTGACTATTACAACCGGCGCCCAGAAGGGACTTTTAAAACCGGCATCCTTGAGTGACTATTACAGCCGGCGCCCAGAAGGGACTTTTAAAACCGGCATCCATGAGTGACTATTACAGCCGGCGCCCAGAAGGGACTTTTAAAACCGGCATCCATGAGTGACTATTACAGCCGGCGCCCAGAAGGGACTTTTAAAACCGGCATCCATGAGTGACTATTATAGCCGGCGCCCAGAAGGGACTTTTAAAACCGGCATCCATGAGTGACTATTACAGCCGGCGCCCAGAAGGGACTTTTAAAACCGGCATCCATGAGTGACTATTACAACCGGCGCCCAGAAGGGACTTTTAAAACCGGCATCCATGAGTGACTATTACAACCGGCGCCCAGAAGGGACTTTTAAAACCGGCATCCATGAGTGACTATTACAGCCGGCGCCCAGAAGGGACTTTTAAAACCGGCATCCATGAATGACTATTACAGCCGGCGCCCAGAAGGGACTTTTAAAACCGGCATCCATGAGTGACTATTACAGCCGGCGCCCAGAAGGGACTTTTAAAACCGGCATCCATGAGTGACTATTAAAGCCGGCGCCCAGAAGGGACTTTTAAAACCGGCATCCATGAGTGACTATTACAACCGGCGCCCAGAAGGGACTTTTAAAGCCAGCGACAAGAAGGGACTTTTAAAGCCGGCGGCCAGAAGGGACTTTTAAAGCCGGCGGCCAGAAGGGACTTTTAAAGCCACCGCCCAGAAGGAACTTTTAAAACCGGCATCCATGAGTGACTATTACAGCCGGCGCCCAGAAGGGACTTTTAAAACCGGCATCCATGAGTGAATATTACAACCGGCGCCCAGAAGGGACTTTTAAAGCCGGCATCCATGAGTGACTATTACAGCCGGCGCCCAGAAGGGACTTTTAAAACCGGCATCCATGAGTGACTATTACAACCGGCGCCCAGAAGGGACTTTTAAAACCGGCATCCATGAGTGACTATTACAGCCGGCGCCCAGAAGGGACTTTTAAAACCGGCATCCATGAGTGACTATTACAGCCGGCGCCCAGAAGGGACTTTTAAAACCGGCATCCATGAGTGACTATTACAGCCGGCGCCCAGAATGGACTTTTAAAACCGGCATCCATGAGTGACTATTACAGCCGGCGCTCAGAAGGGACTTTTAAAGCCGGCATCCATGAGTGACTATTACAGCCGGCGCCCAGGAGGGACTTTTAAAACCCGCATCCATGAGTAACTATTACAACCGGCGCCGAGAAGGGACTTTTAAAACCGGCATCTATGAGTGACTATTACAGCCGGCGCCCAGAAGGGACTTTTAAAGCCGGCGGCCAGAAGGGACTTTTAAAGCCAGCGCCCAGAAGGGACTTTTAAAACCGGCATCCATGAGTGGCTATTACAGCCGGCGCCCAGAAGGGACTTTTAAAACCGGCATCCATGAGTGACTATTACAACCGGCGCCCAGAAGGGACTTTTAAAGCCGGCATACATGAGTGACTATTTCAACCGGCGCCCAGAAGGGACTTTTAAAACCGGCATCCATGAGTGACTATTACAGCCGGCGCCCAGAAGGGACTTTTAAAACCGGCATCCATGAGTGACTATTACAGCCGGCGCCCAGAAGGGACTTTTAAAACCGGCATCCATGAGTGACTATTACAGCCGGCGCCCAGAAGGGACTTTTAAAACCGGCATCCATGAGTAACTATTACAACCGGCGCCCAGAAGGGACTTTTAAAACCGGCATCTATGAGTGACTATTACAGCCGGCGCCCAGAAGGGACTTTTAAAGCCAGCGGCCAGAAGAGACTTTTAAAGCCAGTGCCCAGAAGGGACTTTTAAAGCCAGCGCCCAGAAGGGACTTTTAAAACCGGCATCCATGAGTGACTATTACAGCCGGCGCCCAGAAGGGACTTTTAAAGCCGGCGGCCAGAAGGGACTTTTAAAGCCAGCGCCCAGAAGGGACTTTAAAAACCGGCATCCATGAGTGACTATTACAGCCGGCGCCCAGAAGAGACTTTTAAAACCGGCATCCATGAGTTACTATTACAACCGGCGCCCAGAAGGGACTTTTAAAACCGGCATCCATGAGTGACTATTACAGCCGGCGCCCAGAAGGGACTTTTAAAACCGGCATCCATGAGTGACTATTACAGCCGGCGCCCAGAAGGGACTTTTAAAACCGGCATCCATGAGTGACTATTACAACCGGCGCCCAGAAGGGACTTTTAAAACCGGCATCCATGAGTGACTATTACAGCCGGCGCCCAGAAGGGACTTTTAAAACCGGCATCCATGAGTGACTATTACAACCGGCGCCCAGAAGGGACTTTTAAAGCCGGCATCCATTAGTGACTATTACAACCGGCGCCCAGAAGGGACTTTTAAAGCCGGCATCCATGAGTGACTATTACAGCCGGCGCCCAGAAGGGACTTTTAAAGCGGCATCCATGAGTGACTATTACAACCGGCGCCCAGAAGGGACTTTTAAAACCGGCATCCATGAGTGACTATTACAGCCGGCGCCCAGAAGGGACTTTTAAAACCGGCATCCATGAGTGACTATTACAACCGGCGCCCAGAAGGGACTTTTAAAGCCGGCATCCATGAGTGACTATTACAGCCGGCACCCAGAAGGGACTTTTAAAACCGGCATCCATGAGTGACTATTACAACCGGCGCCCAGAAGGGACTTTTAAAACCGGCATCCATGAGTGACTATTACAGCCGGCGCCCAGAAGGGACTTTTAAAACCGGCATCCATGAGTGACTATTACAGCCGGCGCCCAGAAGGGACTTTTAAAACCGGCATCCATGAGTGACTATTACAGCCGGCGCTCAGAAGGGACTTTTAAAGCCGGCATCCATGAGTGACTATTACAGCCGGCGCCCAGGAGGGACTTTTAAAACCGGCATCCATGAGTAACTATTACAACCGGCGCCCAGAAGGGACTTTTAAAACCGGCATCTATGAGTGACTATTACAGCCGGCGCCCAGAAGGGACTTTTAAAGCCGGCGGCCAGAAGGGACTTTTAAAGCCAGCGCCCAGAAGGGACTTTTAAAACCGGCATCCATGAGTGGCTATTACAGCCGGCGCCCAGAAGGGACTTTTAAAACCGGCATCCATGAGTGACTATTACAACCGGCGCCCAGAAGGGACTTTTAAAGCCGGCATACATGAGTGACTATTTCAACCGGCGCCCAGAAGGGACTTTTAAAACCGGCATCCATGAGTGACTATTACAGCCGGCGCCCAGAAGGGACTTTTAAAACCGGCATCCATGAGTGACTATTACAGCCGGCGCCCAGAAGGGACTTTTAAAACCGGCATCCATGAGTGACTATTACAGCCGGCGCCCAGAAGGGACTTTTAAAACCGGCATCCATGAGTAACTATTACAGCCGGCGCCCAGAAGGGACTTTTAAAACCGGCATCCATGAGTGACTATTACAACCGGCGCCCAGAAGGGACTTTTAAAGCCGGCATCCATGAGTGACTATTACAACCGGCGCCCAGAAGGGACTTTTAAAGCCGGCATCCATGAGTGACTATTACAGCCGGCGCCCAGAAGGGACTTTTAAAGCGGCATCCATGAGTGACTATTACAACCGGCGCCCAGAAGGGACTTTTAAAACCGGCATCCATGAGTGACTATTACAGCCGGCGCCCAGAAGGGACTTTTAAAACCGGCATCCATGAGTGACTATTACAGCCGGCGCCCAGAAGGGACTTTTAAAACCGGCATCCATGAGTGACTATTAAAGCCGGCGCCCAGAAGGGACTTTTAAAACCGGCATCCATGAGTGACTATTACAACCGGCGCCCAGAAGGGACTTTTAAAACCGGCATCCATGAGTGACTATTACAGCCGGCGCCCAGAAGGGACTTTTAAAACCGGCATCCATGAGTGACTATTACAGCCGGCGCCCAGAAGGGACTTTTAAAACCGGCATCCATGAGTGACTATTACAGCCGGCGCCCAGAAGGGACTTTTAAAACCGGCATCCATGAGTGACTATTACAGCCGGCGCCCAGAAGGGACCTTTAAAACCGGCATCCATGAGTGACTATTACAGCCGGCGCCCAGAAGGGACTTTTAAAACCGGCATCCATGAGTGACTATTACAGCCGGCGCCCAGAAGGGACTTTTAAAACCGGCATCCATGAGTGACTATTACAACCGGCGCCCAGAAGGGACTTTTGAAACCGGCATCCATGAGTGACTATTACAGCCGGCGCCCAGAAGGGACTTTTGAAACCGGCATCCATGAGTGACTATTACAGCCGGCGCCCAGAAGGGACTTTTGAAACCGGCATCCATGAGTGACTATTACAGCCGGCGCCCAGAAGGGACTTTTAAAACCGGCATCTATGAGTGACTATTACAGCCGGCGCAAAGAAGGGACTTTTAAAGCCAGCGGCCAGAAGGGACTTTTAAAGCCAGCGCCCAGAAGGGACTTTTAAAGCCAGCGCATAGAAGGGACTTTTAAAGCCAGCGCCCAGAAGGGACTTTCAAAACCGGCATCCATGAGTGACTATTACAGCCGGCGCCCAGAAGGGACTTTTAAAACCGGCATCCATGAGTGACTATTACAACCGGCGCCCAGAAGGGACTTTTAAAGCCGGCATACATGAGTGACTATTTCAACCGGCGCCCAGAAGGGACTTTTAAAACCGGCATCCATGAGTGACTATTACAGCCGGCGCCCAGAAGGGACTTTTAAAACCGGCATCCATGAGTGACTATTACAGCCGGCGCCCAGAAGGGACTTTTAAAACCGGCATCCATGAGTGGCTATTACAGCCGGCGCCCAGAAGGGACTTTTAAAACCGGCATCCATGAGTAACTATTACAACCGGCGCCCAGAAGGGACTTTTAAAACCGGCATCTATGAGTGACTATTACAGCCGGCGCCCAGAAGGGACTTTTAAAGCCAGCGGCCAGAAGGGACTTTTAAAGCCAGCGCCCAGAAGGGACTTTTAAAACCGGCATCCATGAGTGACTATTACAGCCGGCGCCCAGAAGGGACTTTTAAAGCCGGCGGCCAGAAGGGACTTTTAAAGCCAGCACCCAGAAGGGACTTTAAAAACCGGCATCCATGAGTGACTATTACAGCCGGCGCCCAGAAGAGACTTTTAAAACCGGCATCCATGAGTGACTATTACAACCGGCGCCCAGAAGGGACTTTTAAAACCGGCATCCATGAGTGACTATTACAGCCGGCGCCCAGAAGGGACTTTTAAAACCGGCATCCATGAGTGACTATTACAGCCGGCGCCCAGAAGGGACTTTTAAAACCGGCATCCATGAGTGACTATTACAACCGGCGCCCAGAAGGGACTTTTAAAACCGGCATCCATGAGTGACTATTACAGCTGGCGCCCAGAAGGGACTTTTAAAACCGGCATCCATGAGTGACTATTACAACCGGCGCCCAGAAGGGACTTTTAAAGCCGGCATCCATGAGTGACTATTACAGCCGGCGCCCAGAAGGGACTTTTAAAGCCGGCATCCATGAGTGACTATTACAACCGGCGCCCAGAAGGGACTTTTAAAACCGGCACTCATGAGTGACTATTACAGCCGGCGCCCAGAAGGGACTTTTAAAACCGGCATCCATGAGTGACTATTACAGCCGGCGCCCAGAAGGGACTTTTAAAACCGGCATCCATGAGTGACTATTACAACCGGCGCCCAGAAGGGACTTTTAAAACCGGCATCCATGAGTGACTATTACAGCCGGTGCCCAGAAGGGACTTTTAAAACCGGCATCCATGAGTGACTATTACAACCGGCGCCCAGAAGGGACTTTTAAAGCCGGCATCCATGAGTGACTATTACAGCCGGCGCCCAGAAGGGACTTTTAAAGCCGGCATCCATGAGTGACTATTACAACCGGCGCCCAGAAGGGACTTTTAAAACCGGCATCCATGAGAGACTATTACAGCCGGCGCCCAGAAGGGACTTTTAAAACCGGCATCCATGAGTGACTATTACAGCCGGCGCCCAGAAGGGACTTTTAAAACCGGCATCCATGAGTGACTATTACAGCCGGCGCCCAGAATGGACTTTTAAAACCGGCATCCATGAGTGACTATTACAGCCGGCGCCCAGAAAGGACTTTTAAAGCCGGCGGCCAGAAGGGACTTTTAAAGCCAGCGCCCAGAAGGGACTTTAAAAACCGGCATCCATGAGTGACTATTACAGCCGGCGCCCAGAAGAGACTTTTAAAACCGGCATCCATGAGTGACTATTACAACCGGCGCCCAGAAGGGACTTTTAAAACCGGCATCCATGAGTGACTATTACAGCCGGCGCCTAGAAGGGACTTTTAAAACCGGCATCCATGAGTGACTATTAAAGCCGGCGCCCAGAAGGGACTTTTAAAACCGGCATCCATGAGTGACTATTACAACCGGCGCCCAGAAGGGACTTTTAAAGCCAGCGACAAGAAGGGACTTTTAAAGCCGGCGGCCAGAAGGGACTTTTAAAGCCGGCGGCCAGAAGGGACTTTTAAAGCCACCGCCCAGAAGGGACTTTTAAAACCGGCATCCATGAGTGACTATTACAGCCGGCGCCCAGAAGGGACTTTTAAAACCGGCATCCATGAGTGACTATTACAACCGGCGCCCAGAAGGGACTTTTAAAACCGGCATCCATGAGTGACTATTACAGCCGGCGCCCAGAAGGGACTTTTAAAACCGGCATCCATGAGTGACTATTACAGCCGGCGCCCAGAAGGGACTTTTAAAACCGGCATCCATGAGTGACTATTACAGCCGGCGCCCAGAAGGGACTTTTAAAACCGGCATCCATGAGTGACTATTACAGCCGGCGCCCAGAAGGGACTTTTAAAACCGGCATCCATGAGTGACTATTACAGCCGGCGCCCAGAAGGGACTTTTAAAACCGGCATCCATGAGTGACTATTACAGCCGGCGCCCAGAAGGGACTTTTAAAACCGGCATCCATGAGTGACTATTACAACCGGCGCCCAGAAGGGACTTTTAAAACCGGCATCCATGAGTGACTATTACAGCCGGCGCCCAGAAGGGACTTTTAAAACCGGCATCCATAAGTGACTATTACAACCGGCGCCCAGAAGGGACTTTTAAAACCGGCATCCATAAGTGACTATTACAACCGGCGCCCAGAAGGGACTTTTAAAACCGGCATCCATGAGTGACTATTACAACCAGCGCCCAGAAGGGACTTTTAAAGCCGGCATCCATGAGTGACTATTACAGCCGGCGCCCAGGAGGGACTTTTAAAACCGGCATCCATGAGTAACTATTACAACCGGCGCCCAGAAGGGACTTTTAAAACCGGCATCTATGAGTGACTATTACAGCCGGCGCCCAGAAGGGACTTTTAAAGCCGGCGGCCAGAAGGGACTTTTAAAGCCAGCGCCCAGAAGGGACTTTTAAAACCGGCATCCATGAGTGGCTATTACAGCCGGCGCCCAGAAGGGACTTTTAAAACCGGCATCCATGAGTGACTATTACAACCGGCGCCCAGAAGGGACTTTTAAAGCCGGCATACATGAGTGACTATTTCAACCGGCGCCCAGAAGGGACTTTTAAAACCGGCATCCATGAGTGACTATTACAGCCGGCGCCCAGAAGGGACTTTTAAAACCGGCATCCATGAGTGACTATTACAGCCGGCGCCCAGAAGGGACTTTTAAAACCGGCATCCATGAGTGACTATTACAGCCGGCGCCCAGAAGGGACTTTTAAAACCGGCATCCATGAGTGACTATTACAACCGGCGCCCAGAAGGGACTTTTAAAACCGGCATCCTTGAGTGACTATTACAGCCGGCGCCCAGAAGGGACTTTTAAAACCGGCATCCATGAGTGACTATTACAGCCGGCGCCCAGAAGGGACTTTTAAAACCGGCATCCATGAGTGACTATTACAGCCGGCGCCCAGAAGGGACTTTTAAAACCGGCATCCATGAGTGACTATTATAGCCGGCGCCCAGAAGGGACTTTTAAAACCGGCATCCATGAGTGACTATTACAGCCGGCGCCCAGAAGGGACTTTTAAAACCGGCATCCATGAGTGACTATTACAACCGGCGCCCAGAAGGGACTTTTAAAACCGGCATCCATGAGTGACTATTACAACCGGCGCCCAGAAGGGACTTTTAAAACCGGCATCCATGAGTGACTATTACAGCCGGCGCCCAGAAGGGACTTTTAAAACCGGCATCCATGAGTGACTATTACAGCCGGCGCCCAGAAGGGACTTTTAAAACCGGCATCCATGAGTGACTATTACAGCCGGCGCCCAGAAGGGACTTTTAAAACCGGCATCCATGAGTGACTATTAAAGCCGGCGCCCAGAAGGGACTTTTAAAACCGGCATCCATGAGTGACTATTACAACCGGCGCCCAGAAGGGACTTTTAAAGCCAGCGACAAGAAGGGACTTTTAAAGCCGGCGGCCAGAAGGGACTTTTAAAGCCGGCGGCCAGAAGGGACTTTTAAAGCCACCGCCCAGAAGGAACTTTTAAAACCGGCATCCATGAGTGACTATTACAACCGGCGCCCAGAAGGGACTTTTAAAGCCGGCATCCATGAGTGACTATTACAGCCGGCGCCCAGAAGGGACTTTTAAAACCGGCATCCATGAGTGACTATTACAACCGGCGCCCAGAAGGGACTTTTAAAACCGGCATCCATGAGTGACTATTACAGCCGGCGCCCAGAAGGGACTTTTAAAACCGGCATCCATGAGTGACTATTACAGCCGGCGCCCAGAAGGGACTTTTAAAACCGGCATCCATGAGTGACTATTACAGCCGGCGCCCAGAAGGGACTTTTAAAACCGGCATCCATGAGTGACTATTACAGCCGGCGCTCAGAAGGGACTTTTAAAGCCGGCATCCATGAGTGACTATTACAGCCGGCGCCCAGGAGGGACTTTTAAAACCGGCATCCATGAGTAACTATTACAACCGGCGCCCAGAAGGGACTTTTAAAACCGGCATCTATGAGTGACTATTACAGCCGGCGCCCAGAAGGGACTTTTAAAGCCGGCGGCCAGAAGGGACTTTTAAAGCCAGCGCCCAGAAGGGACTTTTAAAACCGGCATCCATGAGTGGCTATTACAGCCGGCGCCCAGAAGGGACTTTTAAAACCGGCATCCATGAGTGACTATTACAACCGGCGCCCAGAAGGGACTTTTAAAGCCGGCATACATGAGTGACTATTTCAACCGGCGCCCAGAAGGGACTTTTAAAACCGGCATCCATGAGTGACTATTACAGCCGGCGCCCAGAAGGGACTTTTAAAACCGGCATCCATGAGTGACTATTACAGCCGGCGCCCAGAAGGGACTTTCAAAACCGGCATCCATAAGTGACTATTACAGCCGGCGCCCAGAAGGGACTTTTAAAACCGGCATCCATGAGTAACTATTACAACCGGCGCCCAGAAGGGACTTTTAAAACCGGCATCTATGAGTGACTATTACAGCCGGCGCCCAGAAGGGACTTTTAAAGCCAGCGGCCAGAAGAGACTTTTAAAGCCAGTGCCCAGAAGGGACTTTTAAAGCCAGCGCCCAGAAGGGACTTTTAAAACCGGCATCCATGAGTGACTATTACAGCCGGCGCCCAGAAGGGACTTTTAAAGCCGGCGGCCAGAAGGGACTTTTAAAGCCAGCGCCCAGAAGGGACTTTAAAAACCGGCATCCATGAGTGACTATTACAGCCGGCGCCCAGAAGAGACTTTTAAAACCGGCATCCATGAGTTACTATTACAACCGGCGCCCAGAAGGGACTTTTAAAACCGGCATCCATGAGTGACTATTACAGCCGGCGCCCAGAAGGGACTTTTAAAACCGGCATCCATGAGTGACTATTACAGCCGGCGCCCAGAAGGGACTTTTAAAACCGGCATCCATGAGTGACTATTACAACCGGCGCCCAGAAGGGACTTTTAAAACCGGCATCCATGAGTGACGATTACAGCCGGCGCCCAGAAGGGACTTTTAAAACCGGCATCCATGAGTGACTATTACAACCGGCGCCCAGAAGGGACTTTTAAAGCCGGCATCCATGAGTGACTATTACAACCGGCGCCCAGAAGGGACTTTTAAAGCCGGCATCCATGAGTGACTATTACAGCCGGCGCCCAGAAGGGACTTTTAAAGCGGCATCCATGAGTGACTATTACAACCGGCGCCCAGAAGGGACTTGTAAAACCGGCATCCATGAGTGACTATTACAGCCGGCGCCCAGAAGGGACTTTTAAAACCGGCATCCATGAGTGACTATTACAACCGGCGCCCAGAAGGGACTTTTAAAGCCGGCATCCATGAGTGACTATTACAGCCGGCACCCAGAAGGGACTTTTAAAACCGGCATCCATGAGTGACTATTACAACCGGCGCCCAGAAGGGACTTTTAAAACCGGCATCCATGAGTGACTATTACAGCCGGCGCCCAGAAGGGACTTTTAAAACCGGCATCCATGAGTGACTATTACAGCCGGCGCCCAGAAGGGACTTTTAAAACCGGCATCCATGAGTGACTATTACAGCCGGCGCTCAGAAGGGACTTTTAAAGCCGGCATCCATGAGTGACTATTACAGCCGGCGCCCAGGAGGGACTTTTAAAACCGGCATCCATGAGTAACTATTACAACCGGCGCCCAGAAGGGACTTTTAAAACCGGCATCTATGAGTGACTATTACAGCCGGCGCCCAGAAGGGACTTTTAAAACCGGCATCCATGAGTGACTATTACAGCCGGCGCCCAGAAGGGACTTTTAAAACCGGCATCCATGAGTAACTATTACAACCGGCGCCCAGAAGGGACTTTTAAAACCGGCATCTATGAGTGACTATTACAGCCGGCGCCCAGAAGGGACTTTTAAAGCCAGCGGCCAGAAGGGACTTTTAAAGCCAGCGCCCAGAAGGGACTTTAAAAACCGGCATCCATGAGTGACTATTACAGCCGGCGCCCAGAAGAGACTTTTAAAACCGGCATCCATGAGTTACTATTACAACCGGCGCCCAGAAGGGACTTTTAAAACCGGCATCCATGAGTGACTATTACAGCCGGCGCCCAGAAGGGACTTTTAAAACCGGCATCCATGAGTGACTATTACAGCCGGCGCCCAGAAGGGACTTTTAAAACCGGCATCCATGAGTGACTATTACAACCGGCGCCCAGAAGGGAATTTTAAAGCCGGCATCCATGAGTGACTATTACAACCGGCGCCCAGAAGGGACTTTTAAAGCCGGCATCCATGAGTGACTATTACAGCCGGCGCCCAGAAGGGACTTTTAAAGCGGCATCCATGAGTGACTATTACAACCGGCGCCCAGAAGGGACTTTTAAAACCGGCATCCATGAGTGACTATTACAGCCGGCGCCCAGAAGGGACTTTTAAAACCGGCATCCATGAGTGACTATTACAGCCGGCGCCCAGAAGGGACTTTTAAAACCGGCATCCATGAGTGACTATTAAAGCCGGCGCCCAGAAGGGACTTTTAAAACCGGCATCCATGAGTGACTATTACAACCGGCGCCCAGAAGGGACTTTTAAAACCGGCATCCATGAGTGACTATTACAGCCGGCGCCCAGAAGGGACTTTTAAAACCGGCATCCATGAGTGACTATTACAGCCGGCGCCCAGAAGGGACTTTTAAAACCGGCATCCATGAGTGACTATTACAGCCGGCGCCCAGAAGGGACTTTTAAAACCGGCATCCATGAGTGACTATTACAGCCGGCGCCCAGAAGGGACTTTTAAAACCGGCATCCATGAGTGACTATTACAGCCGGCGCCCAGAAGGGACTTTTAAAACCGGCATCCATGAGTGACTATTACAGCCGGCGCCCAGAAGGGACTTTTAAAACCGGCATCCATGAGTGACTATTACAACCGGCGCCCAGAAGGGACTTTTGAAACCGGCATCCATGAGTGACTATTACAGCCGGCGCCCAGAAGGGACTTTTGAAACCGGCATCCATGAGTGACTATTACAGCCGGCGCCCAGAAGGGACTTTTAAAACCGGCATCTATGAGTGACTATTACAGCCGGCGCCCAGAAGGGACTTTTAAAGCCAGCGGCCAGAAGGGACTTTTAAAGCCAGCGCCCAGAAGGGACTTTTAAAGCCAGCGCATAGAAGGGACTTTTAAAGCCAGCGCCCAGAAGGGACTTTCAAAACCGGCATCCATGAGTGACTATTACAGCCGGCGCCCAGAAGGGACTTTTAAAGCCGGCGGCCAGAAGGGACTTTTAAAGCCAGCGCCCAGAAGGGACTTTAAAAACCGGCATCCATGAGTGACTATTACAACCGGCGCCCAGAAGGGACTTTTAAAACCGGCATCCATGAGTGACTATTACAGCCGGCGCCCAGAAGGGACTTTTAAAACCGGCATCCATGAGTGACTATTAAAGCCGGCGCCCAGAAGGGACTTTTAAAACCGGCATCCATGAGTGACTATTACAACCGGCGCCCAGAAGGGACTTTTAAAGCCAGCGCCCAGAAGGGACTTTTAAAGCCAGCGCCCAGAAGGGACTTTTAAAGCCAGCGCCCAGAAGGTACTTTTAAAGCCAGCGCCCAGAAGGGACTTTTAAAACCGGCATCCATGAGTGACTATTACAGCCGGCGCCCAGAAGGGACTTTTAAAGCCGGCGGCCAGAAGGGACTTTTAAAGCCAGCGCCCAGAAGGGACTTTAAAAACCGGCATCCATGAGTGACTATTACAGCCGGCGCCCAGAAGAGACTTTTAAAACCGGCATCCATGAGTGAATATTACAACCGGCGCCCAGAAGGGACTTTTAAAACCGGCATCCATGAGTGACTATTACAGCCGGCGCCCAGAAGGGACTTTTAAAACCGGCATCCATGAGTGACTATTAAAGCCGGCGCCCAGAAGGGACTTTTAAAACCGGCATCCATGAGTTACTATTACAACCGGCGCCCAGAAGGGACTTTTAAAACCGGCATCCATGAGTGACTATTACAGCCGGCGCCCAGAAGGGACTTTTAAAACCGGCATCCATGAGTGACTATTACAGCCGGCGCCCAGAAGGGACTTTTAAAACCGGCATCCATGAGTGACTATTACAACCGGCGCCCAGAAGGGAATTTTAAAGCCGGCATCCATGAGTGACTATTACAACCGGCGCCCAGAAGGGACTTTTAAAGCCGGCATCCATGAGTGACTATTACAGCCGGCGCCCAGAAGGGACTTTTAAAGCGGCATCCATGAGTGACTATTACAACCGGCGCCCAGAAGGGACTTTTAAAACCGGCATCCATGAGTGACTATTACAGCCGGCGCCCAGAAGGGACTTTTAACACCGGCATCCATGAGTGACTATTACAGCCGGCGCCCAGAAGGGACTTTTAAAACCGGCATCCATGAGTGACTATTAAAGCCGGCGCCCAGAAGGGACTTTTAAAACCGGCATCCATGAGTGACTATTACAACCGGCGCCCAGAAGGGACTTTTAAAACCGGCATCCATGAGTGACTATTACAGCCGGCGCCCAGAAGGGACTTTTAAAACCGGCATCCATGAGTGACTATTACAGCCGGCGCCCAGAAGGGACTTTTAAAACCGGCATCCATGAGTGACTATTACAGCCGGCGCCCAGAAGGGACTTTTAAAACCGGCATCCATGAGTGACTATTACAGCCGGCGCCCAGAAGGGACTTTTAAAACCGGCATCCATGAGTGACTATTACAGCCGGCGCCCAGAAGGGACTTTTAAAACCGGCATCCATGAGTGACTATTACAGCCGGCGCCCAGAAGGGACTTTTAAAACCGGCATCCATGAGTGACTATTACAACCGGCGCCCAGAAGGGACTTTTGAAACCGGCATCCATGAGTGACTATTACAGCCGGCGCCCAGAAGGGACTTTTGAAACCGGCATCCATGAGTGACTATTACAGCCGGCGCCCAGAAGGGACTTTTAAAACCGGCATCTATGAGTGACTATTACAGCCGGCGCCCAGAAGGGACTTTTAAAGCCAGCGGCCAGAAGGGACTTTTAAAGCCAGCGCCCAGAAGGGACTTTTAAAGCCAGCGCATAGAAGGGACTTTTAAAGCCAGCGCCCAGAAGGGACTTTCAAAACCGGCATCCATGAGTGACTATTACAGCCGGCGCCCAGAAGGGACTTTTAAAGCCGGCGGCCAGAAGGGACTTTTAAAGCCAGCGCCCAGAAGGGACTTTAAAAACCGGCATCCATGAGTGACTATTACAACCGGCGCCCAGAAGGGACTTTTAAAACCGGCATCCATGAGTGACTATTAAAGCCGGCGCCCAGAAGGGACTTTTAAAACCGGCAACCATGAGTGACTATTACAACCGGCGCCCAGAAGGGACTTTTAAAGCCAGCGCCCAGAAGGGACTTTTAAAGCCAGCGCCCAGAAGGGACTTTTAAAGCCAGCGCCCAGAAGGTACTTTTAAAGCCAGCGCCCAGAAGGGACTTTTAAAACCGGCATCCATGAGTGACTATTACAGCCGGCGCCCAGAAGGGACTTTTAAAGCCGGCGGCCAGAAGGGACTTTTAAAGCCAGCGCCCAGAAGGGACTTTAAAAACCGGCATCCATGAGTGACTATTACAGCCGGCGCCCAGAAGAGACTTTTAAAACCGGCATCCATGAGTGAATATTACAACCGGCGCCCAGAAGGGACTTTTAAAACCGGCATCCATGAGTGACTATTACAGCCGGCGCCCAGAAGGGACTTTTAAAACCGGCATCCATGAGTGACTATTACAGCCGGCGCCCAGAAGGGACTTTTAAAACCGGCATCCATGAGTGACTATTACAACCGGCGCCCAGAAGGGACTTTTAAAACCGGCATCCATGAGTGACTATTACAGCCGGCGCCCAGAAGGGTCTTTTAAAACCGGCATCCATGAGTGACTATTACAACCGGCGCCCAGAAGGGACTTTTAAAGCCGGCATCCATGAGTGACTATTACAGCCGGCGCCCAGAAGGGACTTTTAAAGCCGGCATCCATGAGTGACTATTACAACCGGCGCCCAGAAGGGACTTTTAAAACCGGCATCCATGAGTGACTATTACAGCTGGCGCCCAGAAGGGGCTTTTAAAACCGGCATCCATGAGTGACTATTACAGCCGGCGCCCAGAAGGGACTTTTAAAACCGGCATCCATGAGTGACTATTACAGCCGGCGCCCAGAAGGGACTTTTAAAACCGGCATCCATGAGTGACTATTACAGCCGGCGCCCAGAAGGGACTTTTAAAACCGGCATCCATGAGTGACTATTACAGCCGGCGCCCAGAAGGGACTTTTAAAACCGGCATCCATGAGTGACTATTACAACCGGCGCCCAGAAGGGACTTTTAAAACCGGCATCCATGAGTGACTATTACAGCCGGCGCCCAGAAGGGACTTTTAAAACCGGCATCCATGAGTGACTATTACAGCCGGCGCCCAGAAGGGACTTTTAAAACCGGCATCCATGAGTGACTATTACAGCCGGCGCCCAGAAGGGACTTTTAAAGCCGGCATCCATGAGTGACTATTACAACCGGCGCCCAGAAGGGACTTTTAAAACCGGCATCCATGAGTGACTATTACAACCAGCGCCCAGAAGGGACTTTTAAGACCAGCATCCATGAGTGACTATTACAACCGGCGCCCAGAAGGGACTTTTAAAGCCGGCATCCATGAGTGACTATTACAGCCGGCGCCCAGGAGGGACTTTTAAAACCGGCATCCATGAGTAACTATTACAACCGGCGCCCAGAAGGGACTTTTAAAACCGGCATCTATGAGTGACTATTACAGCCGGCGCCCAGAAGGGACTTTTAAAGCCGGCGGCCAGAAGGGACTTTTAAAGCCAGCGCCCAGAAGGGACTTTTAAAACCGGCATCCATGAGTGGCTATTACAGCCGGCGCCCAGAAGGGACTTTTAAAACCGGCATCCATGAGTGACTATTACAACCGGCGCCCAGAAGGGACTTTTAAAGCCGGCATACATGAGTGACTATTTCAACCGGCGCCCAGAAGGGACTTTTAAAACCGGCATCCATGATTGACTATTACAGCCGGCGCCCAGAAGGGACTTTTAAAACCGGCATCCATGAGTGACTATTACAGCCGGCGCCCAGAAGGGACTTTTAAAACCGGCATCCATGAGTGGCTATTACAGCCGGCGCCCAGAAGGGACTTTTAAAACCGGCATCCATGAGTAACTATTACAACCGGCGCCCAGAAGGGACTTTTAAAACCGGCATCTATGAGTGACTATTACAGCCGGCGCCCAGAAGGGACTTTTAAAGCCAGCGGCCAGAAGGGACTTTTAAAGCCAGCGCCCAGAAGGGACTTTTAAAACCGGCATTTATGAGTGACTATTACAGCCGGCGCCCAGAAGGGACTTTTAAAGCCAGCGGCCAGAAGGGACTTTTAAAGCCAGCGCCCAGAAGGGACTTTTAAAGCCAGCGCCCAGAAGGGACTTTTAAAGCCAGCGCATAGAAGGGACTTTTAAAGCCAGCGCCCAGAAGGGACTTTCAAAACCGGCATCCATGAGTGACTATTACAGCCGGCGCCCAGAAGGGACTTTTAAAGCCGGCGGCCAGAAGGGACTTTTAAAGCCAGCGCCCAGAAGGGACTTTAAAAACCGGCATCCATGAGTGACTATTACAACCGGCGCCCAGAAGGGACTTTTAAAACCGGCATCCATGAGTGACTATTACAGCCGGCGCCCAGAAGGGACTTTTAAAACCGGCATCCATGAGTGACTATTAAAGCCGGCGCCCAGAAGGGACTTTTAAAACCGGCATCCATGAGTGACTATTACAACCGGCGGTCAGAAGGGACTTTTAAAGCCAGCGACAAGAAGGGACTTTTAAAGCCGGCGGCCAGAAGGGACTTTTAAAGCCGGCGACAAGAAGGGACTTTTAAAGCCGGCGGCCAGAAGGGACTTTTAAAGCCGGCGGCCAGAAGGGACTTTTAAAGCCACCGCCCAGAAGGGACTTTTAAAACCGGCATCCATGAGTGACTATTACAGCCGGCGCCCAGAAGGGACTTTTAAAACCGGCATCCATGAGTGACTATTACAACCGGCGCCCAGAAGGGACTTTTAAAGCCGGCATCCATGAGTGACTATTACAGCCGGCGCCCAGAAGGGACTTTTAAAACCGGCATCCATGAGTGACTATTACAACCGGCGCCCAGAAGGGACTTTTAAAACCGGCATCCATGAGTGACTATTACAGCCGGCGCCCAGAAGGGACTTTTAAAACCGGCATCCATGAGTGACTATTACAGCCGGCGCCCAGAAGGGACTTTTAAAACCAGCATCCATGAGTGACTATTACAGCCGGCGCCCAGAAGGGACTTTTAAAACCGGCATCCATGAGTGACTATTACAACCGACGCCCAGAAGGGACTTTTAAAACCGGCATCCATGAGTGACTATTACAGCCGGCGCCCAGAAGGGACTTTTAAAACCGGCATCCATGAGTGACTATTACAGCCGGCGCCCAGAAGGGACTTTTAAAACCGGCATCCATGAGTGACTATTACAACCGGCGCCCAGAAGGGACTTTTAAAACCGGCATCCATGAGTGACTATTACAGCCGGCGCCCAGAAGGGACTTTTAAAACCGGCATCCATAAGTGACTATTACAACCGGCGCCCAGAAGGGACTTTTAAAGCCGGCATCCATGACTGACTATTACAGCCGGCGCCCAGGAGGGACTTTTAAAACCGGCATCCATGAGTAACTATTACAACCGGCGCCCAGAAGGGACTTTTAAAACCGGCATCTATGAGTGACTATTACAGCCGGCGCCCAGAAGGGACTTTTAAAGCCAGCGCCCAGAAGGGACTTTTAAAGCCAGCGCCCAGAAGGGACTTTTAAAACCGGCATCCATGAGTGACTATTCCAGCCGGCGCCCAGAAGGGACTTTTAAAGCCGGCGGCCAGAAGGGACTTTTAAAGCCAGCGCCCAGAAGGGACTTTAAAAACCGGCATCCATGAGTGACTATTACAGCCGGCGCCCAGAAGAGACTTTTAAAACCGGCATCCATGAGTGAATATTACAACCGGCGCCCAGAAGGGACTTTTAAAACCGGCATCCATGAGTGACTATTACAGCCGGCGCCCAGAAGGGACTTTTAAAACCGGCATCCATGAGTGACTATTACAGCCGGCGCCCAGAAGGGACTTTTAAAACCGGCATCCATGAGTGACTATTACAACCGGCGCCCAGAAGGGACTTTTAAAACCGGCATCCATGAGTGACTATTACAGCCGGCGCCCAGAAGGGACTTTTAAAACCGGCATCCATGAGTGACTATTACAGCCGGCGCCCAGAAGGGACTTTTAAAGCCAGCGCCCAGAAGGGACTTTTAAAGCCAGCGCCCAGAAGGGACTTTTAAAACCGGCATCCATGAGTGACTATTACAGCCGGCGCCCAGAAGGGACTTTTAAAGCCGGCGCCCAGAAGGGACTTTTAAAGCCGGCGGCCAGAAGGGACTTTTAAAGCCAGCGCCCAGAAGGGACTTTAAAAACCGGCATCCATGAGTGACTATTACAGCCGGCGCCCAGAAGAGACTTTTAAAACCGGCATCCATGAGTGAATATTACAACCGGCGCCCAGAAGGGACTTTTAAAACCGGCATCCATGAGTGACTATTACAGCCGGCGCCCAGAAGGGACTTTTAAAACCGGCATCCATGAGTGACTATTACAGCCGGCGCCCAGAAGGGACTTTTAAAACCGGCATCCATGAGTGACTATTACAACCGGCGCCCAGAAGGGACTTTTAAAACCGGCATCCATGAGTGACTATTACAGCCGGCGCCCAGAAGGGACTTTTAAAACCGGCATCCATGAGTGACTATTACAACCGGCGCCCAGAAGGGACTTTTAAAGCCGGCATCCATGAGTGACTATTACAGCCGGCGCCCAGAAGGGACTTTTAAAGCCGGCATCCATGAGTGACTATTACAACCGGCGCCCAGAAGGGACTTTTAAAACCGGCATCCATGAGTGACTATTACAGCCGGCGCCCAGAAGGGGCTTTTAAAACCGGCATCCATGAGTGACTATTACAGCCGGCGCCCAGAAGGGACTTTTAAAACCGGCATCCATGAGTGACTATTACAGCCGGCGCCCAGAAGAGACTTTTAAAACCGGCATCCATGAGTGACTATTACAGCCGGCGCCCAGAAGGGACTTTTAAAACCGGCATCCATGAGTGACTATTACAGCCGGCGCCCAGAAGGGACTTTTAAAGCCGGCATCCATGAGTGACTATTACAGCCGGCGCCCAGAAGGGACTTTTAAAACCGGCATCCATGAGTGACTATTACAACCGGCGCCCAGAAGGGACTTTTAAAACCGGCATCCATGAGTGACTATTACAGCCGGCGCCCAGAAGGGACTTTTAAAACCGGCATCCATGAGTGACTATTACAGCCGGCGCCCAGAAGGGACTTTTAAAACCGGCATCCATGAGTGACTATTACAGACGGCGCCCAGAAGGGACTTTTAAAACCGGCATCCATGAGTGACTATTACAACCGGCGCCCAGAAGGGACTTTTAAAACCGGCATCCATGAGTGACTATTACAGCCGGCGCCCAGAAGGGACTTTTTAAAACCGGCATCCATGAGTGACTATTACAGCCGGCGCCCAGAAGGGACTTTTAAAACCGGCATCCATGAGTGACTATTACAACCAGCGCCCAGAAGGGACTTTTAAAACCGGCATCCATGAGTGACTATTACAGCCGGCGCCCAGAAGGGACTTTTAAAACCGGCATCCATAAGTGACTATTACAACCGGCGCCCAGAAGGGACTTTTAAAGCCGGCATCCATGAGTGACTATTACAGCCGGCGCCCAGGAGGGACTTTTAAAACCGGCATCCATGAGTAACTATTACAACCGGCGCCCAGAAGGGACTTTTAAAACCGGCATCTATGAGTGACTATTACAGCCGGCGCCCAGAAGGGACTTTTAAAGCCGGCGGCCAGAAGGGACTTTTAAAGCCAGCGCCCAGAAGGGACTTTTAAAACCGGCATCCATGAGTGGCTATTACAGCCGGCGCCCAGAAGGGACTTTTAAAACCGGCATCCATGAGTGACTATTACAACCGGCGCCCAGAAGGGACTTTTAAAGCCGGCATACATGAGTGACTATTTCAACCGGCGCCCAGAAGGGACTTTTAAAACCGGCATCCATGAGTGACTATTACAGCCGGCGCCCAGAAGGGACTTTTAAAACCGGCATCCATGAGTGACTATTACAGCCGGCACCCAGAAGGGACTTTTAAAACCGGCATCCATGAGTGGCTATTACAGCCGGCGCCCAGAAGGGACTTTTAAAACCGGCATCCATGAGTAACTATTACAACCGGCGCCCAGAAGGGACTTTTAAAACCGGCATCTATGAGTGACTATTACAGCCGGCGCCCAGAAGGGACTTTTAAAACCGGCATCCATGAGTGACTATTACAGCCGGCGCCCAGAAGGGACTTTTAAAACCGGCATCCATGAGTGACTATTACAGACGGCGCCCAGAAGGGACTTTTAAAACCGGCATCCATGAGTGACTATTACAACCGGCGCCCAGAAGGGACTTTTAAAACCGGCATCCATGAGTGACTATTACAGCCGGCGCCCAGAAGGGACTTTTTAAAACCGGCATCCATGAGTGACTATTACAGCCGGCGCCCAGAAGGGACTTTTAAAACCGGCATCCATGAGTGACTATTACAACCAGCGCCCAGAAGGGACTTTTAAAACCGGCATCCATGAGTGACTATTACAGCCGGCGCCCAGAAGGGACTTTTAAAACCGGCATCCATAAGTGACTATTACAACCGGCGCCCAGAAGGGACTTTTAAAGCCGGCATCCATGAGTGACTATTACAGCCGGCGCCCAGGAGGGACTTTTAAAACCGGCATCCATAAGTAACTATTACAACCGGCGCCCAGAAGGGACTTTTAAAACCGGCATCTATGAGTGACTATTACAGCCGGCGCCCAGAAGGGACTTTTAAAGCCGGCGGCCAGAAGGGACTTTTAAAGCCAGCGCCCAGAAGGGACTTTTAAAACCGGCATCCATGAGTGGCTATTACAGCCGGCGCCCAGAAGGGACTTTTAAAACCGGCATCCATGAGTGACTATTACAACCGGCGCCCAGAAGGGACTTTTAAAGCCGGCATACATGAGTGACTATTTCAACCGGCGCCCAGAAGGGACTTTTAAAACCGGCATCCATGAGTGACTATTACAGCCGGCGCCCAGAAGGGACTTTTAAAACCGGCATCCATGAGTGACTATTACAGCCGGCACCCAGAAGGGACTTTTAAAACCGGCATCCATGAGTGGCTATTACAGCCGGCGCCCAGAAGGGACTTTTAAAACCGGCATCCATGAGTAACTATTACAACCGGCGCCCAGAAGGGACTTTTAAAACCGGCATCTATGAGTGACTATTACAGCCGGCGCCCAGAAGGGACTTTTAAAGCCAGCGGCCAGAAGGGACTTTTAAAGCCAGCGCCCAGAAGGGACTTTTAAAACCGGCATCCATGAGTGACTATTACAGCCGGCGCCCAGAAGGGACTTTTAAAGCCGGCGGCCAGAAGGGACTTTTAAAGCCAGCGCCCAGAAGGGACTTTAAAAACCGGCATCCATGAGTGACTATTGCAGCCGGCGCCCAGAAGAGACTTTTAAAACCGGCATCCATGAGTGACTATTACAACCGGCGCCCAGAAGGGACTTTTAAAACCGGCATCCATGAGTGACTATTACAGCCGGCGCCCAGAAGGGACTTTTAAAACCGGCATCCATAAATGACTATTACAGCCGGCGCCCAGAAGGGACTTTTAAAACCGGCATCCATGAGTGACTATTACAACCGGCGCCCAGAAGGGACTTTTAAAACCGGCATCCATGAGTGACTATTACAGCCGGCGCCCAGAAGGGACTTTTAAAACCGGCATCCATGAGTGACTATTACAACCGGCGCCCAGAAGGGACTTTTAAAGCCGGCATCCATGAGTGACTATTACAGCCGGCGCCCAGAAGGGACTTTTAAAGCCGGCATCCATGAGTGACTATTACAACCGGCGCCCAGAAGGGACTTTTAAAACCGGCATCCATGAGTGACTATTACAACCGGCGCCCAGAAGTGACTTTTAAAGCCGGCATCCATGAGTGACTATTACAGCCGGCGCCCAGAAGGGACTTTTAAAGCCGGCATCCATGAGTGACTATTACAACCGGCGCCCAGAAGGGACTTTTAAAACCGGCATCCATGAGTGACTATTACAGCCGGCGCCCAGAAGGGACTTTTAAAACCGGCATCCATGAGTGACTATTACAGCCGGCGCCCAGAAGGGACTTTTTAAACCGGCATCCATGAGTGACTATTACAGCCGGCGCCCAGAAGGGACTTTTAAAACCGGCATCCATGAGTGGCTATTACAGCCGGCGCCCAGAAGGGACTTTTAAAACCGGCATCCATGAGTAACTATTACAACCGGCGCCCAGAAGGGACTTTTAAAACCGGCATCTATGAGTGACTATTACAGCCGGCGCCCAGAAGGGACTTTTAAAGCCAGCGGCCAGAAGGGACTTTTAAAGCCAGCGCCCAGAAGGGACTTTTAAAACCGGCATCCATGAGTGACTATTACAGCCGGCGCCCAGAAGGGACTTTTAAAGCCGGCGGCCAGAAGGGACTTTTAAAGCCAGCGCCCAGAAGGGACTTTAAAAACCGGCATCCATGAGTGACTATTACAGCCGGCGCCCAGAAGAGACTTTTAAAATCGGCATCCATGAGTGACTATTACAACCGGCGCCCAGAAGGGACTTTTAAAACCGGCATCCATGAGTGACTATTACAGCCGGCGCCCAGAAGGGACTTTTAAAACCGGCATCCATGAGTGACTATTACAGCCGGCGCCCAGAAGGGACTTTTAAAACCGGCATCCATGAGTGACTATTACAACCGGCGCCCAGAAGGGACTTTTAAAGCCGGCATCCATGAGTGACTATTACAGCCGGCGCCCAGAAGGGACTTTTAAAGCCGGCATCCATGAGTGACTATTACAACCGGCGCCCAGAAGGGACTTTTAAAACCGGCATCCATGAGTGACTATTACAGCCGGCGCCCAGAAGGGACTTTTAAAACCGGCATCCATGAGTGACTATTACAGCCGGCGCCCAGAAGGGACTTTTAAAACCGGCATCCATGAGTGACTATTACAACCGGCGCCCAGAAGGGACTTTTAAAACCGGCATCCATGAGTGACTATTACAGCCGGCGCCCAGAAGGGACTTTTAAAACCGGCATCCATGAGTGACTATTACAACCGGCGCCCAGAAGGGACTTTTAAAGCCGGCATCCATGAGTGACTATTACAGCCGGCGCCCAGAAGGGACTTTTAAAGCCGGCATCCATGAGTGACTATTACAACCGGCGCCCAGAAGGGACTTTTAAAACCGGCATCCATGAGTGACTATTACAGCCGGCGCCCAGAAGGGACTTTTAAAACCGGCATCCATGAGTGACTATTACAGCCGGCGCCCAGAAGGGACTTTTAAAACCGGCATCCATGAGTGACTATTACAGCCGGCGCCCAGAAGGGACTTTTAAAACCGGCATCCATGAGTGACTATTACAGCCGGCGCCCAGAAGGGACTTTTAAAGCCGGCGGCCAGAAGGGACTTTTAAAGCCAGCGCCCAGAAGGGACTTTAAAAACCGGCATCCATGAGTGACTATTACAGCCGGCGCCCAGAAGAGACTTTTAAAACCGGCATCCATGAGTGACTATTACAACCGGCGCCCAGAAGGGACTTTTAAAACCGGCATCCATGAGTGACTATTACAGCCGGCGCCCAGAAGGGACTTTTAAAACCGGCATCCATGAGTGACTATTAAAGCCGGCGCCCAGAAGGGACTTTTAAAACCGGCATCCATGAGTGACTATTACAACCGGCGCCCAGAAGGGACTTTTAAAGCCAGCGACAAGAAGGGACTTTTAAAGCCGGCGGCCAGAAGGGACTTTTAAAGCCGGCGGCCAGAAGGGACTTTTAAAGCCACCGCCCAGAAGGGACTTTTAAAACCGGCATCCATGAGTGACTATTACAGCCGGCGCCCAGAAGGGACTTTTCAAACCGGCATCCATGAGTGACTATTACAACCGGCGCCCAGAAGGGACTTTTAAAGCCGGCATCCATGAGTGACTATTACAGCCGGCGCCCAGAAGGGACTTTTAAAACCGGCATTCATGAGTGACTATTACAACCGGCGCCCAGAAGGGACTTTTAAAACCGGCATCCATGAGTGACTATTACAGCCGGCGCCCAGAAGGGACTTTTAAAACCGGCATCCATGAGTGACTATTACAGCCGGCGCCCAGAAGGGACTTTTAAAACCGGCATCCATGAGTGACTATTACAGCCGGCGCCCAGAAGGGACTTTTAAAACCGGCATCCATGAGTGATTATTACAGCCGGCGCCCAGAAGGGACTTTTAAAACCGGCATCCATGAGTGACTATTACAGCCGGCGCCCAGAAGGGACTTTTAAAACCGGCATCCATGAGTGACTATTACAGCCGGCGCCCAGAAGGGACTTTTAAAACCGGCATCCATGAGTGACTATTACAACCGGCGCCCAGAAGGGACTTTTAAAACCGGCATCCATGAGTGACTATTACAGCCGGCGCCCAGAAGGGACTTTTAAAACCGGCATCCATAAGTGACTATTACAACCGGCGCCCAGAAGGGACTTTTAAAGCCGGCATCCATGAGTGACTATTACAGCCGGCGCCCAGGAGGGACTTTTAAAACCGGCATCCATGAGTAACTATTACAACCGGCGCCCAGAAGGGACTTTTAAAACCGGCATCTATGAGTGACTATTACAGCCGGCGCCCAGAAGGGACTTTTAAAGCCGGCGGCCAGAAGGGACTTTTAAAGCCAGCGCCCAGAAGGGACTTTTAAAACCGGCATCCATGAGTGGCTATTACAGCCGGCGCCCAGAAGGGACTTTTAAAACCGGCATCCATGAGTGACTATTACAACCGGCGCCCAGAAGGGACTTTTAAAGCCGGCATACATGAGTGACTATTTCAACCGGCGCCCAGAAGGGACTTTTAAAACCGGCATCCATGAGTGACTATTACAGCCGGCGCCCAGAAGGGACTTTTAAAACCGGCATCCATGAGTGACTATTACAGCCGGCGCCCAGAAGGGACTTTTAAAATTGGCATCCATGAGTGACTATTACAGCCGGCGCCCAGAAGGGACTTTTAAAACCGGCATCCATGAGTAACTATTACAACCGGTGCCCAGACGGGACTTTTAAAACCGGCATCTATGAGTGACTATTACAGCCGGCGCCCAGAAGGGACTTTTAAAGCCAGCGGCCAGAAGGGACTTTTAAAGCCAGCGCCCAGAAGGGACTTTTAAAGCCAGCGCCCAGAAGGGACTTTTAAAACCGGCATCCATGAGTGACTATTACAGCCGGCGCCCAGAAGGGACTTTTAAAGCCGGCGGCCAGAAGGGACTTTTAAAGCCAGCGCCCAGAAGGGACTTTAAAAACCGGCATCCATGAGTGACTATTACAGCCGGCGCCCAGAAGAGACTTTTAAAACCGGCATCCATGAGTGACTATTACAACCGGCGCCCAGAAGGGACTTTTAAAACCGGCATCCATGAGTGACTATTACAGCCGGCGCCCAGAAGGGACTTTTAAAACCGGCATCCATGAGTGACTATTACAGCCGGCGCCCAGAAGGGACTTTTAAAACCGGCATCCATGAGTGACTATTACAGCCGGCGCCCAGAAGGGACTTTTAAAACCGGCATCCATGAGTGACTATTACAACCGGCGCCCAGAAGGGACTTTTAAAGCCGGCATCCATGAGTGACTATTACAGCCGGCGCCCAGAAGGGACTTTTAAAGCCGGCATCCATGAGTGACTATTACAACCGGCGCCCAGAAGGGACTTTTAAAACCGGCATCCATGAGTGACTATTACAGCCGGCGCCCAGAAGGGGCTTTTAAAACCGGCATCCATGAGTGACTATTACAGCCGGCGCCCAGAAGGGACTTTTAAAACCGGCATCCATGAGTGACTATTACAGCCGGCGCCCAGAAGGGACTTTTAAAACCGGCATCCATGAGTGACTATTACAGCCGGCGCCCAGAAGGGACTTTTAAAACCGGCATCCATGAGTGACTATTACAGCCGGCGCCCAGAAGGGACTTTTAAAGCCGGCATCCATGAGTGACTATTACAGCCGGCGCCCAGAAGGGACTTTTAAAACCGGCATCCATGAGTGACTATTACAACCGGCGCCCAGAAGGGACTTTTAAAACCGGCATCCATGAGTGACTATTACAGCCGGCGCCCAGAAGGGACTTTTAAAACCGGCATCCATGAGTGACTATTACAGCCGGCGCCCAGAAGGGACTTTTAAAACCGGCATCCATGAGTGACTATTACAGCCGGCGCCCAGAAGGGACTTTTAAAACCGGCATCCATGAGTGACTATTACAACCGGCGCCCAGAAGGGACTTTTAAAACCGGCATCCATGAGTGACTATTACAGCCGGCGCCCAGAAGGGACTTTTAAAACCGGCATCCATGAGTGACTATTACAGCCGGCGCCCAGAAGGGACTTTTAAAACCGGCATCCATGAGTGACTATTACAACCAGCGCCCAGAAGGGACTTTTAAAACCGGCATCCATGAGTGACTATTACAGCCGGCGCCCAGAAGGGACTTTTAAAACCGGCATCCATAAGTGACTATTACAACCGGCGCCCAGAAGGGACTTTTAAAGCCGGCATCCATGAGTGACTATTACAGCCGGCGCCCAGGAGGGACTTTTAAAACCGGCATCCATGAGTAACTATTACAACCGGCGCCCAGAAGGGACTTTTAAAACCGGCATCCATGAGTGACTATTACAGCCGGCGCCCAGAAGGGACTTTTAAAGCCGGCGGCCAGAAGGGACTTTTAAAGCCAGCGCCCAGAAGGGACTTTTAAAACCGGCATCCATGAGTGGCTATTACAGCCGGCGCCCAGAAGGGACTTTTAAAACCGGCATCCATGAGTGACTATTACAGCCGGCGCCCAGAAGGGACTTTTAAAACCGGCATCCATGAGTGACTATTACAACCGGCGCCCAGAAGGGACTTTTAAAACCGGCATCCATGAGTGACTATTACAGCCGGCGCCCAGAAGGGACTTTTAAAACCGGCATCCATGAGTGACTATTACAGCCGGCGCCCAGAAGGGACTTTTAAAACCGGCATCCATGAGTGACTATTACAGCCGGCGCCCAGAAGGGACTTTTAAAACCGGCATCCATGAGTGACTATTACAACCGGCGCCCAGAAGGGACTTTTAAAACCGGCATCCATGAGTGACTATTACAGCCGGCGCCCAGAAGGGACTTTCAAAACCGGCATCCATGAGTGACTATTACAGCCGGCGCCCAGAAGGGACTTTTAAAACCGGCATCCATGAGTGACTATTACAACCGGCGCCCAGAAGGGACTTTTAAAACCGGCATCCATGAGTGACTAATACAGCCGGCGCCCAGAAGGGACTTTTAAAACCGGCATCCATGAGTGACTATTACAGCCGGCGCCCAGAAGGGACTTTTAAAACCGGCATCCATGAGTGACTATTACAGCCGGCGCCCAGAAGGGACTTTTAAAACCGGCATCCATGAGTGACTATTACAACCGGCGCCCAGAAGGGACTTTTAAAACCGGCATCCATGAGTGACTATTACAGCCGGCGCCCAGAAGGGACTTTTAAAACCGGCATCCATGAGTGACTATTACAGCCGGCGCCCAGAAGGGACTTTTAAAACCGGCATCCATGAGTGACTATTACAACCAGCGCCCAGAAGGGACTTTTAAAACCGGCATCCATGAGTGACTATTACAGCCGGCGCCCAGAAGGGACTTTTAAAACCGGCATCCATAAGTGACTATTACAACCGGCGCCCAGAAGGGACTTTTAAAGCCGGCATCCATGAGTGACTATTACAGCCGGCGCCCAGGAGGGACTTTTAAAACCGGCATCCATGAGTAACTATTACAACCGGCGCCCAGAAGGGACTTTTAAAACCGGCATCTATGAGTGACTATTACAGCCGGCGCCCAGAAGGGACTTTTAAAGCCGGCGGCCAGAAGGGACTTTTAAAGCCAGCGCCCAGAAGGGAATTTTAAAACCGGCATCCATGAGTGGCTATTACAGCCGGCGCCCAGAAGGGACTTTTAAAACCGGCATCCATGAGTGACTATTACAACCGGCGCCCAGAAGGGACTTTTAAAGCCGGCATACATGAGTGACTATTTCAACCGGCGCCCAGAAGGGACTTTTAAAACCGGCATCCATGAGTGACTATTACAGCCGGCGCCCAGAAGGGACTTTTAAAACCGGCATCCATGAGTGACTATTACAGCCGGCGCCCAGAAGGGACTTTTAAAACCGGCATCCATGAGTGGCTATTACAGCCGGCGCCCAGAAGGGACTTTTAAAACCGGCATCCATGAGTAACTATTACACCCGGCGCCCAGAAGGGACTTTTAAAACCGGCATCTATGAGTGACTATTACAGCCGGCGCCCAGAAGGGACTTTTAAAGCCAGCGGCCAGAAGGGACTTTTAAAGCCAGCGCCCAGAAGGGACTTTTAAAGCCAGCGCCCAGAAGGGACTTTTAAAACCGGCATCCATGAGTGACTATTACAGCCGGCGCCCAGAAGGGACTTTTAAAACCGGCATCCATGAGTGACTATTACAGCCGGCGCCCAGAAGGGACTTTTAAAACCGGCATCCATGAGTGACTATTACAGCCGGCGCCCAGAAGGGACTTTTAAAACCGGCATCCATGAGTGACTATTACAACCGGCGCCCAGAAGGGACTTTTAAAACCGGCATCCATGAGTGACTATTACAGCCGGCGCCCAGAAGGGACTTTTAAAGCCGGCATCCATGAGTGACTATTACAGCCGGTGACCAGAAGTGACTTTTAAAGCCGGCGCCCAGAAGGGACTTTTAAAGCCGGCGCCCAGAAGAGACTTTTAAAGACGGCGCCCAGAAGGGACTTTTAAAGACGGCGCCCAGAAGGGACTTTTAATGCCGGCGCCCAGAAGGGACTTTTAAAGCCGGCGCCCAGAAGGGACTTTTAAAACTGGCGCCCAGAAGGGACTATTAAAACTGGCATCCATGAGTGACTATTACAGCCCGCGCCCAGAAGGGACTTTTAAAACCGGCATCCATGAGTGACTATTACAGCCGGCGCTCAGAAGGGACTTTTAAAACCGGCATCCATGAGTGACTATTACAACCGGCGCCCAGAAGGGACTTTTAAAACCGGCATCCATGAGTGACTATTACAGCCGGCGCCCAGAAGGGACTTTTAAAGCCGGCATCCATGAGTGACTATTACAACCGACGCCCAGAAGTGACTTTTAAAGCCGGCGCCCAGAAGGGACTTTAAAACCGGCATCCATGAGTGACTATTACAGCCGGCGCCCAGGAGGGACTTTTAAAACCGGCATCCATGAGTGACTATTACAACCGGCGCCCAGAAGGGACTTTTAAAACCGGCATCTATGAGTGACTATTACAGCCGGCGCCCAGAAGGGACTTTTAAAGCCGGCGGCCAGAAGGGACTTTTAAAGCCAGCGCCCAGAAGGGACTTTAAAAACCGGCATCCATGAGTGACTATTACAGCCGGCGCCCAGAAGAGACTTTTAAAACCGGCATCCATGAGTGACTATTACAACCGGCGCCCAGAAGGGACTTTTAAAACCGGCATCCATGAGTGACTATTACAGCCGGCGCCCAGAAGGGACTTTTAAAACCGGCATCCATGAGTGACTATTAAAGCCGGCGCCCAGAAGGGACTTTTAAAACCGGCATCCATGAGTGACTATTACAACCGGCGCCCAGAAGGGACTTTTAAAGCCAGCGACAAGAAGGGACTTTTAAAGCCGGCGGCCAGAAGGGACTTTTAAAGCCGGCGGCCAGAAGGGACTTTTAAAGCCACCGCCCAGAAGGGACTTTTAAAACCGGCATCCATGAGTGACTATTACAGCCGGCGCCCAGAAGGGACTTTTCAAACCGGCATCCATGAGTGACTATTACAACCGGCGCCCAGAAGGGACTTTTAAAGCCGGCATCCATGAGTGACTATTACAGCCGGCGCCCAGAAGGGACTTTTAAAACCGGCATTCATGAGTGACTATTACAACCGGCGCCCAGAAGGGACTTTTAAAACCGGCATCCATGAGTGACTATTACAGCCGGCGCCCAGAAGGGACTTTTAAAACCGGCATCCATGAGTGATTATTACAGCCGGCGCCCAGAAGGGACTTTTAAAACCGGCATCCATGAGTGACTATTACAGCCGGCGCCCAGAAGGGACTTTTAAAACCGGCATCCATGAGTGACTATTACAGCCGGCGCCCAGAAGGGACTTTTAAAACCGGCATCCATGAGTGACTATTACAACCGGCGCCCAGAAGGGACTTTTAAAACCGGCATCCATGAGTGACTATTACAGCCGGCGCCCAGAAGGGACTTTTAAAACCGGCATCCATAAGTGACTATTACAACCGGCGCCCAGAAGGGACTTTTAAAGCCGGCATCCATGAGTGACTATTACAGCCGGCGCCCAGGAGGGACTTTTAAAACCGGCATCCATGAGTAACTATTACAACCGGCGCCCAGAAGGGACTTTTAAAACCGGCATCTATGAGTGACTATTACAGCCGGCGCCCAGAAGGGACTTTTAAAGCCGGCGGCCAGAAGGGACTTTTAAAGCCAGCGCCCAGAAGGGACTTTTAAAACCGGCATCCATGAGTGGCTATTACAGCCGGCGCCCAGAAGGGACTTTTAAAACCGGCATCCATGAGTGACTATTACAACCGGCGCCCAGAAGGGACTTTTAAAGCCGGCATACATGAGTGACTATTTCAACCGGCGCCCAGAAGGGACTTTTAAAACCGGCATCCATGAGTGACTATTACAGCCGGCGCCCAGAAGGGACTTTTAAAACCGGCATCCATGAGTGACTATTACAGCCGGCGCCCAGAAGGGACTTTTAAAATTGGCATCCATGAGTGACTATTACAGCCGGCGCCCAGAAGGGACTTTTAAAACCGGCATCCATGAGTAACTATTACAACCGGTGCCCAGACGGGACTTTTAAAACCGGCATCTATGAGTGACTATTACAGCCGGCGCCCAGAAGGGACTTTTAAAGCCAGCGGCCAGAAGGGACTTTTAAAGCCAGCGCCCAGAAGGGACTTTTAAAGCCAGCGCCCAGAAGGGACTTTTAAAGCCAGCGCCCAGAAGGGACTTTTAAAACCGGCATCCATGAGTGACTATTACAGCCGGCGCCCAGAAGGGACTTTTAAAGCCGGCGGCCAGAAGGGACTTTTAAAGCCAGCGCCCAGAAGGGACTTTAAAAACCGGCATCCATGAGTGACTATTACAGCCGGCGCCCAGAAGAGACTTTTAAAACCGGCATCCATGAGTGACTATTACAACCGGCGCCCAGAAGGGACTTTTAAAACCGGCATCCATGAGTGACTATTACAGCCGGCGCCCAGAAGGGACTTTTAAAACCGGCATCCATGAGTGACTATTACAGCCGGCGCCCAGAAGGGACTTTTAAAACCGGCATCCATGAGTGACTATTACAGCCGGCGCCCAGAAGGGACTTTTAAAACCGGCATCCATGAGTGACTATTACAACCGGCGCCCAGAAGGGACTTTTAAAGCCGGCATCCATGAGTGACTATTACAGCCGGCGCCCAGAAGGGACTTTTAAAGCCGGCATCCATGAGTGACTATTACAACCGGCGCCCAGAAGGGACTTTTAAAACCGGCATCCATGAGTGACTATTACAGCCGGCGCCCAGAAGGGGCTTTTAAAACCGGCATCCATGAGTGACTATTACAGCCGGCGCCCAGAAGGGACTTTTAAAACCGGCATCCATGAGTGACTATTACAGCCGGCGCCCAGAAGGGACTTTTAAAACCGGCATCCATGAGTGACTATTACAGCCGGCGCCCAGAAGGGACTTTTAAAACCGGCATCCATGAGTGACTATTACAGCCGGCGCCCAGAAGGGACTTTTAAAACCGGCATCCATAAGTGACTATTACAACCGGCGCCCAGAAGGGACTTTTAAAGCCGGCATCCATGAGTGACTATTACAGCCGGCGCCCAGGAGGGACTTTTAAAACCGGCATCCATGAGTAACTATTACAACCGGCGCCCAGAAGGGACTTTTAAAACCGGCATCTATGAGTGACTATTACAGCCGGCGCCCAGAAGGGACTTTTAAAGCCGGCGGCCAGAAGGGACTTTTAAAGCCAGCGCCCAGAAGGGACTTTTAAAACCGGCATCCATGAGTGGCTATTACAGCCGGCGCCCAGAAGGGACTTTTAAAACCGGCATCCATGAGTGACTATTACAACCGGCGCCCAGAAGGGACTTTTAAAGCCGGCATACATGAGTGACTATTTCAACCGGCGCCCAGAAGGGACTTTTAAAACCGGCATCCATGAGTGACTATTACAGCCGGCGCCCAGAATGGACTTTTAAAACCGGCATCCATGAGTGACTATTACAGCCGGCGCCCAGAAGGGACTTTTAAAACCGGCATCCATGAGTGGCTATTACAGCCGGCGCCCAGAAGGGACTTTTAAAACCGGCATCCATGAGTAACTATTACACCCGGCGCCCAGAAGGGACTTTTAAAACCGGCATCTATGAGTGACTATTACAGCCGGCGCCCAGAAGGGACTTTTAAAGCCAGCGGCCAGAAGGGACTTTTAAAGCCAGCGCCCAGAAGGGACTTTTAAAGCCAGCGCCCAGAAGGGACTTTTAAAACCGGCATCCATGAGTGACTATTACAGCCGGCGCCCAGAAGGGACTTTTAAAACCGGCATCCATGAGTGACTATTACAGCCGGCGCCCAGAAGGGACTTTTAAAACCGGCATCCATGAGTGACTATTACAGCCGGCGCCCAGAAGGGACTTTTAAAACCGGCATCTATGAGTGACTATTACAGCCGGCGCCCAGAAGGGACTTTTAAAGCCAGCGGCCAGAAGGGACTTTTAAAGCCAGCGCCCAGAAGGGACTTTTAAAACCGGCATCCATGAGTGACTATTACAGCCGGCGCCCAGAAGGGACTTTTAAAGCCGGCGGCCAGAAGGGACTTTTAAAGCCAGCGCCCAGAAGGGACTTTAAAAACCGGCATCCATGAGTGACTATTACAGCCGGCGCCCAGAAGAGACTTTTAAAACCGGCATCCATGAGTGACTATTACAACCGGCGCCCAGAAGGGACTTTTAAAACCGGCATCCATGAGTGACTATTACAGCCGGCGCCCAGAAGGGACTTTTAAAACCGGCATCCATGAGTGACTATTACAGCCGGCGCCCAGAAGGGACTTTTAAAACCGGCATCCATGAGTGACTATTACAACCGGCGCCCAGAAGGGACTTTTAAAACCGGCATCCATGAGTGACTATTACAGCCGGCGCCCAGAAGGGACTTTTAAAACCGGCATCCATGAGTGACTATTACAACCGGCGCCCAGAAGGGACTTTTAAAGCCGGCATCCATGAGTGACTATTACAGCCGGCGCCCAGAAGGGACTTTTAAAGCCGGCATCCATGAGTGACTATTACAACCGGCGCCCAGAAGGGACTTTTAAAACCGGCATCCATGAGTGACTATTACAGCCGGCGCCCAGAAGGGACTTTTAAAACCGGCATCCATGAGTGACTATTACAGCCGGCGCCCAGAAGGGACTTTTAAAACCGGCATCCATGAGTGACTATTACAACCGGCGCCCAGAAGGGACTTTTAAAACCGGCATCCATGAGTGACTATTACAGCCGGCGCCCAGAAGGGACTTTTAAAACCGGCATCCATGAGTGACTATTACAACCGGCGCCCAGAAGGGACTTTTAAAGCCGGCATCCATGAGTGACTATTACAGCCGGCGCCCAGAAGGGACTTTTAAAGCCGGCATCCATGAGTGACTATTACAACCGGCGCCCAGAAGGGACTTTTAAAACCGGCATCCATGAGTGACTATTACAGCCGGCGCCCAGAAGGGACTTTTAAAACCGGCATCCATGAGTGACTATTACAGCCGGCGCCCAGAAGGGACTTTTAAAACCGGCATCCATGAGTGGCTATTACAGCCGGCGCCCAGAAGGGACTTTTAAAACCGGCATCCATGAGTAACTATTACAACCGGCGCCCAGAAGGGACTTTTAAAACCGGCATCTATGAGTGACTATTACAGCCGGCGCCCAGAAGGGACTTTTAAAGCCAGCGGCCAGAAGGGACTTTTAAAGCCAGCGCCCAGAAGGGACTTTTAAAACCGGCATCCATGAGTGACTATTACAGCCGGCGCCCAGAAGGGACTTTTAAAGCCGGCGGCCAGAAGGGACTTTTAAAGCCAGCGCCCAGAAGGGACTTTAAAAACCGGCATCCATGAGTGACTATTACAGCCGGCGCCCAGAAGAGACTTTTAAAACCGGCATCCATGAGTGACTATTACAACCGGCGCCCAGAAGGGACTTTTTTCCATCATAAACTTTTTTTATTGGAAAGAATGAATAACAGATAACATATCAAGCAAGAAAATTGTACAGTGATAAATGCATATTATACAATATCCGTAAGCATGTACAGTTGTATCTGCATATTATACAGTGTCAGTAATAATGCTTTGGGTTCACTGTGCTCCTCTTAACTGTCATTTACTTAACCCTTAGGGCTGACAGGGAGGGCACCTCCTATGAAATTAACTGGCGGAATCAGGTGGCTCCATAGAGCCTCCGTCAGTCTCTTGCTAATTCCTAAGTATAGCAGTGCAGAGTATCATGAGTAGGTGGGAGGTAGAATTAAAGAAGAACATATCATAAACAAAAGCATAAACATACCCTATAAGAAGGGAACCTAACATTAACCAGTTCTGACAACAAGAGACAAGCCATGAAAATTGGTGTGATTTGGCGTGTGTGTATATATATAGGTTCAAGGGGGGGTTCCACTATGGAGTGGATATATATCTTAAGATTAAGCCCGTAGTGAGATTGGTCTTCTGCCTATACTGCTTGTAAATGGGAACAGAGTTGCCTTTATCGGGGGGATTGGAGGTAAGACCAGAAGTGTTGGGGGTTAAAATTCTCATTCGCTAGGGAGAGCCTGGCTCTGATTTTGTATTCCATGAGCAGGTTAGCTCTGGCATTAGCTAGCACCTGGGAGATTTCAAATTTTTCCTGTGATTTCCAATTAGTTGTAATTAGGTGAAGAGCGCTTAATATAATGTGGGAGATGGTTGGTTGTATTGTCTGGGGGATGTTATTACAGTCCACTAGAAGGATGGCTAGTTGTGGAGTGAGGTGGAAGTCTGGCATTAAAGAATGACGTATCAGGCACTCAACCTCATTCCAGAGTTCTGATACTAGTGGGCATTCCCAAAACATATGGATGTAGGTTCCTATTTGATTGTTGCATTTCCAACATGTATGTGTCGCTCCTTGTGTAAAGGAAGCTATCTTTCGTGGGGTTATATACCACCTGTATAAGATTTTTCGTACCATCTCCCAGTGTGTGTTGCATTTCGAGATGGACGATATTGCTCTGTGGGATTGGAGGAGTTGGAGGCTTGAGATACTGATTTGTAGATCATCCGACCAGATATTAGCATATTTATTAAGTGCTGTTTGTGAATGTACCAGTAAAGCTTTATACCAAACTGATAACCCACCTCTGTAGTATCCCTTGTAGTTGAGCATGGTTGCGATACTGGGATAAAGTTTAGGAGGGGTTATTTTGAACCCTTTAATTATATGTAGTACTCTATGATATGTGAATATTTGCGTATGGCTTAGGTTATATATCTGTACTAAACAGTTGAAGGATTTTACTTTATTCCCTATAAACAAGTCGTTTATATCAGTTATGCCTTGATTGGCCCAAGAATTGAGGTTGAGGTCTCAGGAGCAAAGTTCGAGGACTTTTATGTCTGCTTTGATTAATATGGAGGAGGAGGGGTCAGGGGGTTTTTTAGTGAAGTATTCCCATGAACGTAGGGTTGCTTGGATCGATAGGTATGGGGATTTAGGGGGTTTAGCGCCCATCTGAATGCTGAGAAGAAGATCTTTGAGGTCACACCCCAACTCATTTCGTTCAAAGGCCACCCATGGTTGGACTGCCGATGTGGACCACCAAAATCTAGTCATGTCTAGGTTTGCGGCATGGTAGTATGTTTTAATGCATGGGAGTCCCATACCTCCTAGTTGTTTGGATAATGTCATAATTTGGAAAGAGGTTCTAATTTTCTTACCCCCCCAAACATATGTATTGATACATTTTTTGATATCTGTAAACCACTGTGCTTGGATAGGGATTTGGAGCGTGCGAAAAAAATACAGGATTTTCGGTAGGATGAGCATCTTAAAGGCTGCAATCTTTCCTGACCAAGAAAGCCATATTTTGGACATGTCTGCACATTCCTGTTTAACTACAGATAGGAGTGGGAGAAAGTTGTATTTATATAATTCTGACGCTTTTTGCGTTAGTTGTATGCCTAAGTAAGACACCGCCCCCTCTGCCCAGGGGAACGGGAACCGGTGGGATATATGGTCATGCAGTTTTGGGGGTATATTTAGACCTAGGATGTATGATTTGTGGTTGTTTAATTTATATAGAGATACTGCGGAGAAGGTTTGAAGGTCTTGTAGTACAGCTTGGAGGGATGTTAGAGGGTTGGTTAAAATTAATGCCACATCGTCTGCAAAAAGACTAATGACATGGGTGTAGTCTTTGATTTTTACTCCTGTTATGTTGGGGTTGGAACGAATCTTTTGTGCTAATGTTTCCATAATTAATACAAATATAATGGATGAAAGGGGGCATCCGTGGCGAGTGCCATTAGAGATGTTAAAGGGTTTAGATATAAAACCAGCTGCGTTGACCCGGGCAGAGGGAGCGGAGTATAGTGCCATAATTGCCGATAGAATCGTACCTGAGAAACCAAATTTGCAAAGGGTCGCTTTCAGGAATTGCCAATGAACTCTGTCGAAGGCCTTCTCAGCATCCAAAGTGAGGAGCAGAGAAGGCCTCCGACAGAGCTCTATGTGTCTCAGGATGTTGACCATGCGCCTGGTTGCGTCAGAAGCTTGACGGTTTTTAGTAAAACCCACTTGATCTATTGCTAAGAGAGAAGGGGTGACAATCATCAATCTATTGGCCAGGAGTTTAGCGTATATTTTCACATCGGAATTGAGTAGAGATATGGGGCGATAGTTTCCCATTTCAGTTGGGGCTTTCCCCGGTTTTGGGATAACTGTTATGAGAGCTTCTAGGTATTCCGCTGGGAGTGAGGCTGATTCAGCAGTGTCATTGAATAATTTCGTAAGGAAGGGGGAGAGGGTATCTGAGAAGGTCGTGTAATATTCATTGCTGAAAAGACCAGAAGGGACTTTTAAAACCGGCATCCATGAGTGACTATTACAGCCGGCGCCCAGAAGGGACTTTTAAAACCGGCATCCATGAGTGACTATTACAACCGGCGCCCAGAAGGGACTTTTAAAGCCGGCATCCATGAGTGACTATTACAGCCGGCGCCCAGAAGGGACTTTTAAAACCGGCATTCATGAGTGACTATTACAACCGGCGCCCAGAAGGGACTTTTAAAACCGGCATCCATGAGTGACTATTACAGCCGGCGCCCAGAAGGGACTTTTAAAACCGGCATCCATGAGTGACTATTACAGCCGGCGCCCAGAAGGGACTTTTAAAACCGGCATCCATGAGTGACTATTACAGCCGGCGCCCAGAAGGGACTTTTAAAACCGGCATCCATGAGTGATTATTACAGCCGGCGCCCAGAAGGGACTTTTAAAACCGGCATCCATGAGTGACTATTACAGCCGGCGCCCAGAAGGGACTTTTAAAACCGGCATCCATGAGTGACTATTACAGCCGGCGCCCAGAAGGGACTTTTAAAACCGGCATCCATGAGTGACTATTACAACCGGCGCCCAGAAGGGACTTTTAAAACCGGCATCCATGAGTGACTATTACAGCCGGCGCCCAGAAGGGACTTTTAAAACCGGCATCCATAAGTGACTATTACAACCGGCGCCCAGAAGGGACTTTTAAAGCCGGCATCCATGAGTGACTATTACAGCCGGCGCCCAGGAGGGACTTTTAAAACCGGCATCCATGAGTAACTATTACAACCGGCGCCCAGAAGGGACTTTTAAAACCGGCATCTATGAGTGACTATTACAGCCGGCGCCCAGAAGGGACTTTTAAAGCCGGCGGCCAGAAGGGACTTTTAAAGCCAGCGCCCAGAAGGGACTTTTAAAACCGGCATCCATGAGTGGCTATTACAGCCGGCGCCCAGAAGGGACTTTTAAAACCGGCATCCATGAGTGACTATTACAACCGGCGCCCAGAAGGGACTTTTAAAGCCGGCATACATGAGTGACTATTTCAACCGGCGCCCAGAAGGGACTTTTAAAACCGGCATCCATGAGTGACTATTACAGCCGGCGCCCAGAAGGGACTTTTAAAACCGGCATCCATGAGTGACTATTACAGCCGGCGCCCAGAAGGGACTTTTAAAATTGGCATCCATGAGTGACTATTACAGCCGGCGCCCAGAAGGGACTTTTAAAACCGGCATCCATGAGTAACTATTACAACCGGTGCCCAGACGGGACTTTTAAAACCGGCATCTATGAGTGACTATTACAGCCGGCGCCCAGAAGGGACTTTTAAAGCCAGCGGCCAGAAGGGACTTTTAAAGCCAGCGCCCAGAAGGGACTTTTAAAGCCAGCGCCCAGAAGGGACTTTTAAAGCCAGCGCCCAGAAGGGACTTTTAAAACCGGCATCCATGAGTGACTATTACAGCCGGCGCCCAGAAGGGACTTTTAAAGCCGGCGGCCAGAAGGGACTTTTAAAGCCAGCGCCCAGAAGGGACTTTAAAAACCGGCATCCATGAGTGACTATTACAGCCGGCGCCCAGAAGAGACTTTTAAAACCGGCATCCATGAGTGACTATTACAACCGGCGCCCAGAAGGGACTTTTAAAACCGGCATCCATGAGTGACTATTACAGCCGGCGCCCAGAAGGGACTTTTAAAACCGGCATCCATGAGTGACTATTACAGCCGGCGCCCAGAAGGGACTTTTAAAACCGGCATCCATGAGTGACTATTACAGCCGGCGCCCAGAAGGGACTTTTAAAACCGGCATCCATGAGTGACTATTACAACCGGCGCCCAGAAGGGACTTTTAAAGCCGGCATCCATGAGTGACTATTACAGCCGGCGCCCAGAAGGGACTTTTAAAGCCGGCATCCATGAGTGACTATTACAACCGGCGCCCAGAAGGGACTTTTAAAACCGGCATCCATGAGTGACTATTACAGCCGGCGCCCAGAAGGGGCTTTTAAAACCGGCATCCATGAGTGACTATTACAGCCGGCGCCCAGAAGGGACTTTTAAAACCGGCATCCATGAGTGACTATTACAGCCGGCGCCCAGAAGGGACTTTTAAAACCGGCATCCATGAGTGACTATTACAGCCGGCGCCCAGAAGGGACTTTTAAAACCGGCATCCATGAGTGACTATTACAGCCGGCGCCCAGAAGGGACTTTTAAAACCGGCATCCATAAGTGACTATTACAACCGGCGCCCAGAAGGGACTTTTAAAGCCGGCATCCATGAGTGACTATTACAGCCGGCGCCCAGGAGGGACTTTTAAAACCGGCATCCATGAGTAACTATTACAACCGGCGCCCAGAAGGGACTTTTAAAACCGGCATCTATGAGTGACTATTACAGCCGGCGCCCAGAAGGGACTTTTAAAGCCGGCGGCCAGAAGGGACTTTTAAAGCCAGCGCCCAGAAGGGACTTTTAAAACCGGCATCCATGAGTGGCTATTACAGCCGGCGCCCAGAAGGGACTTTTAAAACCGGCATCCATGAGTGACTATTACAACCGGCGCCCAGAAGGGACTTTTAAAGCCGGCATACATGAGTGACTATTTCAACCGGCGCCCAGAAGGGACTTTTAAAACCGGCATCCATGAGTGACTATTACAGCCGGCGCCCAGAAGGGACTTTTAAAACCGGCATCCATGAGTGACTATTACAGCCGGCGCCCAGAAGGGACTTTTAAAACCGGCATCCATGAGTGGCTATTACAGCCGGCGCCCAGAAGGGACTTTTAAAACCGGCATCCATGAGTAACTATTACACCCGGCGCCCAGAAGGGACTTTTAAAACCGGCATCTATGAGTGACTATTACAGCCGGCGCCCAGAAGGGACTTTTAAAGCCAGCGGCCAGAAGGGACTTTTAAAGCCAGCGCCCAGAAGGGACTTTTAAAGCCAGCGCCCAGAAGGGACTTTTAAAACCGGCATCCATGAGTGACTATTACAGCCGGCGCCCAGAAGGGACTTTTAAAACCGGCATCCATGAGTGACTATTACAGCCGGCGCCCAGAAGGGACTTTTAAAACCGGCATCCATGAGTGACTATTACAGCCGGCGCCCAGAAGGGACTTTTAAAACCGGCATCTATGAGTGACTATTACAGCCGGCGCCCAGAAGGGACTTTTAAAGCCAGCGGCCAGAAGGGACTTTTAAAGCCAGCGCCCAGAAGGGACTTTTAAAACCGGCATCCATGAGTGACTATTACAGCCGGCGCCCAGAAGGGACTTTTAAAGCCGGCGGCCAGAAGGGACTTTTAAAGCCAGCGCCCAGAAGGGACTTTAAAAACCGGCATCCATGAGTGACTATTACAGCCGGCGCCCAGAAGAGACTTTTAAAACCGGCATCCATGAGTGACTATTACAACCGGCGCCCAGAAGGGACTTTTAAAACCGGCATCCATGAGTGACTATTACAGCCGGCGCCCAGAAGGGACTTTTAAAACCGGCATCCATGAGTGACTATTACAGCCGGCGCCCAGAAGGGACTTTTAAAACCGGCATCCATGAGTGACTATTACAACCGGCGCCCAGAAGGGACTTTTAAAACCGGCATCCATGAGTGACTATTACAGCCAGCGCCCAGAAGGGACTTTTAAAACCGGCATCCATGAGTGACTATTACAACCGGCGCCCAGAAGGGACTTTTAAAGCCGGCATCCATGAGTGACTATTACAGCCGGCGCCCAGAAGGGACTTTTAAAGCCGGCATCCATGAGTGACTATTACAACCGGCGCCCAGAAGGGACTTTTAAAACCGGCATCCATGAGTGACTATTACAGCCGGCGCCCAGAAGGGACTTTTAAAACCGGCATCCATGAGTGACTATTACAGCCGGCGCCCAGAAGGGACTTTTAAAACCGGCATCCATGAGTGACTATTACAACCGGCGCCCAGAAGGGACTTTTAAAACCGGCATCCATGAGTGACTATTACAGCCGGCGCCCAGAAGGGACTTTTAAAACCGGCATCCATGAGTGACTATTACAACCGGCGCCCAGAAGGGACTTTTAAAGCCGGCATCCATGAGTGACTATTACAGCCGGCGCCCAGAAGGGACTTTTAAAGCCGGCATCCATGAGTGACTATTACAACCGGCGCCCAGAAGGGACTTTTAAAACCGGCATCCATGAGTGACTATTACAGCCGGCGCCCAGAAGGGACTTTTAAAACCGGCATCCATGAGTGACTATTACAGCCGGCGCCCAGAAGGGACTTTTAAAACCGGCATCCATGAGTGGCTATTACAGCCGGCGCCCAGAAGGGACTTTTAAAACCGGCATCCATGAGTAACTATTACAACCGGCGCCCAGAAGGGACTTTTAAAACCGGCATCTATGAGTGACTATTACAGCCGGCGCCCAGAAGGGACTTTTAAAGCCAGCGGCCAGAAGGGACTTTTAAAGCCAGCGCCCAGAAGGGACTTTTAAAACCGGCATCCATGAGTGACTATTACAGCCGGCGCCCAGAAGGGACTTTTAAAGCCGGCGGCCAGAAGGGACTTTTAAAGCCAGCGCCCAGAAGGGACTTTAAAAACCGGCATCCATGAGTGACTATTACAGCCGGCGCCCAGAAGAGACTTTTAAAACCGGCATCCATGAGTGACTATTACAACCGGCGCCCAGAAGGGACTTTTTTCCATCATAAACTTTTTTTATTGGAAAGAATGAATAACAGATAACATATCAAGCAAGAAAATTGTACAGTGATAAATGCATATTATACAATATCCGTAAGCATGTACAGTTGTATCTGCATATTATACAGTGTCAGTAATAATGCTTTGGGTTCACTGTGCTCCTCTTAACTGTCATTTACTTAACCCTTAGGGCTGACAGGGAGGGCACCTCCTATGAAATTAACTGGCGGAATCAGGTGGCTCCATAGAGCCTCCGTCAGTCTCTTGCTAATTCCTAAGTATAGCAGTGCAGAGTATCATGAGTAGGTGGGAGGTAGAATTAAAGAAGAACATATCATAAACAAAAGCATAAACATACCCTATAAGAAGGGAACCTAACATTAACCAGTTCTGACAACAAGAGACAAGCCATGAAAATTGGTGTGATTTGGCGTGTGTGTATATATATAGGTTCAAGGGGGGGTTCCACTATGGAGTGGATATATATCTTAAGATTAAGCCCGTAGTGAGATTGGTCTTCTGCCTATACTGCTTGTAAATGGGAACAGAGTTGCCTTTATCGGGGGGATTGGAGGTAAGACCAGAAGTGTTGGGGGTTAAAATTCTCATTCGCTAGGGAGAGCCTGGCTCTGATTTTGTATTCCATGAGCAGGTTAGCTCTGGCATTAGCTAGCACCTGGGAGATTTCAAATTTTTCCTGTGATTTCCAATTAGTTGTAATTAGGTGAAGAGCGCTTAATATAATGTGGGAGATGGTTGGTTGTATTGTCTGGGGGATGTTATTACAGTCCACTAGAAGGATGGCTAGTTGTGGAGTGAGGTGGAAGTCTGGCATTAAAGAATGACGTATCAGGCACTCAACCTCATTCCAGAGTTCTGATACTAGTGGGCATTCCCAAAACATATGGATGTAGGTTCCTATTTGATTGTTGCATTTCCAACATGTATGTGTCGCTCCTTGTGTAAAGGAAGCTATCTTTCGTGGGGTTATATACCACCTGTATAAGATTTTTCGTACCATCTCCCAGTGTGTGTTGCATTTCGAGATGGACGATATTGCTCTGTGGGATTGGAGGAGTTGGAGGCTTGAGATACTGATTTGTAGATCATCCGACCAGATATTAGCATATTTATTAAGTGCTGTTTGTGAATGTACCAGTAAAGCTTTATACCAAACTGATAACCCACCTCTGTAGTATCCCTTGTAGTTGAGCATGGTTGCGATACTGGGATAAAGTTTAGGAGGGGTTATTTTGAACCCTTTAATTATATGTAGTACTCTATGATATGTGAATATTTGCGTATGGCTTAGGTTATATATCTGTACTAAACAGTTGAAGGATTTTACTTTATTCCCTATAAACAAGTCGTTTATATCAGTTATGCCTTGATTGGCCCAAGAATTGAGGTTGAGGTCTCAGGAGCAAAGTTCGAGGACTTTTATGTCTGCTTTGATTAATATGGAGGAGGAGGGGTCAGGGTTTTTTTTAGTGAAGTATTCCCATGAACGTAGGGTTGCTTGGATCGATAGGTATGGGGATTTAGGGGGTTTAGCGCCCATCTGAATGCTGAGAAGAAGATCTTTGAGGTCACACCCCAACTCATTTCGTTCAAAGGCCACCCATGGTTGGACTGCCGATGTGGACCACCAAAATCTAGTCATGTCTAGGTTTGCGGCATGGTAGTATGTTTTAATGCATGGGAGTCCCATACCTCCTAGTTGTTTGGATAATGTCATAATTTGGAAAGAGGTTCTAATTTTCTTACCCCCCCAAACATATGTATTGATACATTTTTTGATATCTGTAAACCACTGTGCTTGGATAGGGATTTGGAGCGTGCGAAAAAAATACAGGATTTTCGGTAGGATGAGCATCTTAAAGGCTGCAATCTTTCCTGACCAAGAAAGCCATATTTTGGACATGTCTGCACATTCCTGTTTAACTACAGATAGGAGTGGGAGAAAGTTGTATTTATATAATTCTGACGCTTTTTGCGTTAGTTGTATGCCTAAGTAAGACACCGCCCCCTCTGCCCAGGGGAACGGGAACCGGTGGGATATATGGTCATGCAGTTTTGGGGGTATATTTAGACCTAGGATGTATGATTTGTGGTTGTTTAATTTATATAGAGATACTGCGGAGAAGGTTTGAAGGTCTTGTAGTACAGCTTGGAGGGATGTTAGAGGGTTGGTTAAAATTAATGCCACATCGTCTGCAAAAAGACTAATGACATGGGTGTAGTCTTTGATTTTTACTCCTGTTATGTTGGGGTTGGAACGAATCTTTTGTGCTAATGTTTCCATAATTAATACAAATATAATGGGTGAAAGGGGGCATCCGTGGCGAGTGCCATTAGAGATGTTAAAGGGTTTAGATATAAAACCAGCTGCGTTGACCCGGGCAGAGGGAGCGGAGTATAGTGCCATAATTGCCGATAGAATCGTACCTGAGAAACCAAATTTGCAAAGGGTCGCTTTCAGGAATTGCCAATGAACTCTGTCGAAGGCCTTCTCAGCATCCAAAGTGAGGAGCAGAGAAGGCCTCCGACAGAGCTCTATGTGTCTCAGGATGTTGACCATGCGCCTGGTTGCGTCAGAAGCTTGACGGTTTTTAGTAAAACCCACTTGATCTATTGCTAAGAGAGAAGGGGTGACAATCATCAATCTATTGGCCAGGAGTTTAGCGTATATTTTCACATCGGAATTGAGTAGAGATATGGGGCGATAGTTTCCCATTTCAGTTGGGGCTTTCCCCGGTTTTGGGATAACTGTTATGAGAGCTTCTAGGTATTCCGCTGGGAGTGAGGCTGATTCAGCAGTGTCATTGAATAATTTCGTAAGGAAGGGGGAGAGGGTATCTGAGAAGGTCGTGTAATATTCATTGCTGAAAAGACCAGAAGGGACTTTTAAAACCGGCATCCATGAGTGACTATTACAGCCGGCGCCCAGAAGGGACTTTTAAAACCGGCATCCATGAGTGACTATTACAGCCGGCGCCCAGAAGGGACTTTTAAAACCGGCATCCATGAGTGACTATTACAACCGGCGCCCAGAAGGGACTTTTAAAACCGGCATCCATGAGTGACTATTACAGCCGGCGCCCAGAAGGGACTTTTAAAACCGGCATCCATGAGTGACTATTACAACCGGCGCCCAGAAGGGACTTTTAAAGCCGGCATCCATGAGTGACTATTACAGCCGGCGCCCAGAAGGGACTTTTAAAGCCGGCATCCATGAGTGACTATTACAACCGGCGCCCAGAAGGGACTTTTAAAACCGGCATCCATGAGTGACTATTACAGCCGGCGCCCAGAAGGGACTTTTAAAACCGGCATCCATGAGTGACTATTACAGCCGGCGCCCAGAAGGGACTTTTAAAACCGGCATCCATGAGTGACTATTACAACCGGCGCCCAGAAGGGACTTTTAAAACCGGCATCCATGAGTGACTATTACAGCCGGCGCCCAGAAGGGACTTTTAAAACCGGCATCCATGAGTGACTATTACAACCGGCGCCCAGAAGGGACTTTTAAAGCCGGCATCCATGAGTGACTATTACAGCCGGCGCCCAGAAGGGACTTTTAAAGCCGGCATCCATGAGTGACTATTACAACCGGCGCCCAGAAGGGACTTTTAAAACCGGCATCCATGAGTGACTATTACAGCCGGCGCCCAGAAGGGACTTTTAAAACCGGCATCCATGAGTGACTATTACAGCCGGCGCCCAGAAGGGACTTTTAAAACCGGCATCCATGAGTGACTATTACAGCCGGCGCCCAGAAGGGACTTTTAAAACCGGCATCCATGAGTGACTATTACAGCCGGCGCCCAGAAGGGACTTTTAAAGCCGGCGGCCAGAAGGGACTTTTAAAGCCAGCGCCCAGAAGGGACTTTAAAAACCGGCATCCATGAGTGACTATTACAGCCGGCGCCCAGAAGAGACTTTTAAAACCGGCATCCATGAGTGACTATTACAACCGGCGCCCAGAAGGGACTTTTAAAACCGGCATCCATGAGTGACTATTACAGCCGGCGCCCAGAAGGGACTTTTAAAACCGGCATCCATGAGTGACTATTAAAGCCGGCGCCCAGAAGGGACTTTTAAAACCGGCATCCATGAGTGACTATTACAACCGGCGCCCAGAAGGGACTTTTAAAGCCAGCGACAAGAAGGGACTTTTAAAGCCGGCGGCCAGAAGGGACTTTTAAAGCCGGCGGCCAGAAGGGACTTTTAAAGCCGGCGGCCAGAAGGGACTTTTAAAGCCACCGCCCAGAAGGGACTTTTAAAACCGGCATCCATGAGTGACTATTACAGTCGGCGCCCAGAAGGGACTTTTCAAACCGGCATCCATGAGTGACTATTACAACCGGCGCCCAGAAGGGACTTTTAAAGCCGGCATCCATGAGTGACTATTACAGCCGGCGCCCAGAAGGGACTTTTAAAACCGGCATTCATGAGTGACTATTACAACCGGCGCCCAGAAGGGACTTTTAAAACCGGCATCCATGAGTGACTATTACAGCCGGCGCCCAGAAGGGACTTTTAAAACCGGCATCCATGAGTGACTATTACAGCCGGCGCCCAGAAGGGACTTTTAAAACCGGCATCCATGAGTGACTATTACAGCCGGCGCCCAGAAGGGACTTTTAAAACCGGCATCCATGAGTGACTATTACAGCCGGCGCCCAGAAGGGACTTTTAAAACCGGCATCCATGAGTGACTATTACAGCCGGCGCCCAGAAGGGACTTTTAAAACCGGCATCCATGAGTGACTATTACAGCCGGCGCCCAGAAGGGACTTTTAAAACCGGCATCCATGAGTGACTATTACAACCGGCGCCCAGAAGGGACTTTTAAAACCGGCATCCATGAGTGACTATTACAGCCGGCGCCCAGAAGGGACTTTTAAAACCGGCATCCATAAGTGACTATTACAACCGGCGCCCAGAAGGGACTTTTAAAGCCGGCATCCATGAGTGACTATTACAGCCGGCGCCCAGGAGGGACTTTTAAAACCGGCATCCATGAGTAACTATTACAACCGGCGCCCAGAAGGGACTTTTAAAACCGGCATCTATGAGTGACTATTACAGCCGGCGCCCAGAAGGGACTTTTAAAGCCGGCGGCCAGAAGGGACTTTTAAAGCCGGCGCCCAGAAGGGACTTTTAAAACCGGCATCCATGAGTGGCTATTACAGCCGGCGCCCAGAAGGGACTTTTAAAACCGGCATCCATGAGTGACTATTACAGCCGGCGCCCAGAAGGGACTTTTAAAACCGGCATCCATGAGTGACTATTACAACCGGCGCCCAGAAGGGACTTTTAAAACCGGCATCCATGAGTGACTATTACAGCCGGCGCCCAGAAGGGACTTTTAAAACCGGCATCCATAAGTGACTATTACAACCGGCGCCCAGAAGGGACTTTTAAAGCCGGCATCCATGAGTGACTATTACAGCCGGCGCCCAGGAGGGACTTTTAAAACCGGCATCCATGAGTAACTATTACAACCGGCGCCCAGAAGGGACTTTTAAAACCGGCATCTATGAGTGACTATTACAGCCGGCGCCCAGAAGGGACTTTTAAAGCCGGCGGCCAGAAGGGACTTTTAAAGCCAGCGCCCAGAAGGGACTTTTAAAACCGGCATCCATGAGTGGCTATTACAGCCGGCGCCCAGAAGGGACTTTTAAAACCGGCATCCATGAGTGACTATTACAACCGGCGCCCAGAAGGGACTTTTAAAGCCGGCATACATGAGTGACTATTTCAACCGGCGCCCAGAAGGGACTTTTAAAACCGGCATCCATGAGTGACTATTACAGCCGGCGCCCAGAAGGGACTTTTAAAACCGGCATCCATGAGTGACTATTACAGCCGGCGCCCAGAAGGGACTTTTAAAATTGGCATCCATGAGTGACTATTACAGCCGGCGCCCAGAAGGGACTTTTAAAACCGGCATCCATGAGTAACTATTACAACCGGTGCCCAGACGGGACTTTTAAAACCGGCATCTATGAGTGACTATTACAGCCGGCGCCCAGAAGGGACTTTTAAAGCCAGCGGCCAGAAGGGACTTTTAAAGCCAGCGCCCAGAAGGGACTTTTAAAGCCAGCGCCCAGAAGGGACTTTTAAAGCCAGCGCCCAGAAGGGACTTTTAAAACCGGCATCCATGAGTGACTATTACAGCCGGCGCCCAGAAGGGACTTTTAAAGCCGGCGGCCAGAAGGGACTTTTAAAGCCAGCGCCCAGAAGGGACTTTAAAAACCGGCATCCATGAGTGACTATTACAGCCGGCGCCCAGAAGAGACTTTTAAAACCGGCATCCATGAGTGACTATTACAACCGGCGCCCAGAAGGGACTTTTAAAACCGGCATCCATGAGTGACTATTACAGCCGGCGCCCAGAAGGGACTTTTAAAACCGGCATCCATGAGTGACTATTACAGCCGGCGCCCAGAAGGGACTTTTAAAACCGGCATCCATGAGTGACTATTACAGCCGGCGCCCAGAAGGGACTTTTAAAACCGGCATCCATGAGTGACTATTACAACCGGCGCCCAGAAGGGACTTTTAAAGCCGGCATCCATGAGTGACTATTACAGCCGGCGCCCAGAAGGGACTTTTAAAGCCGGCATCCATGAGTGACTATTACAACCGGCGCCCAGAAGGGACTTTTAAAACCGGCATCCATGAGTGACTATTACAGCCGGCGCCCAGAAGGGGCTTTTAAAACCGGCATCCATGAGTGACTATTACAGCCGGCGCCCAGAAGGGGCTTTTAAAACCGGCATCCATGAGTGACTATTACAGCCGGCGCCCAGAAGGGACTTTTAAAACCGGCATCCATGAGTGACTATTACAGCCGGCGCCCAGAAGGGACTTTTAAAACCGGCATCCATGAGTGACTATTACAGCCGGCGCCCAGAAGGGACTTTTAAAACCGGCATCCATGAGTGACTATTACAGCCGGCGCCCAGGAGGGACTTTTAAAACCGGCATCCATGAGTAACTATTACAACCGGCGCCCAGAAGGGACTTTTAAAACCGGCATCTATGAGTGACTATTACAGCCGGCGCCCAGAAGGGACTTTTAAAGCCGGCGGCCAGAAGGGACTTTTAAAGCCAGCGCCCAGAAGGGACTTTTAAAACCGGCATCCATGAGTGGCTATTACAGCCGGCGCCCAGAAGGGACTTTTAAAACTGGCATCCATGAGTGACTATTACAACCGGCGCCCAGAAGGGACTTTTAAAGCCGGCATACATGAGTGACTATTTCAACCGGCGCCCAGAAGGGACTTTTAAAACCGGCATCCATGAGTGACTATTACAGCCGGCGCCCAGAAGGGACTTTTAAAACCGGCATCCATGAGTGACTATTACAGCCGGCGCCCAGAAGGGACTTTTAAAACCGGCATCCATGAGTGGCTATTACAGCCGGCGCCCAGAAGGGACTTTTAAAACCGGCATCCATGAGTAACTATTACACCCGGCGCCCAGAAGGGACTTTTAAAACCGGCATCTATGAGTGACTATTACAGCCGGCGCCCAGAAGGGACTTTTAAAGCCAGCGGCCAGAAGGGACTTTTAAAGCCAGCGCCCAGAAGGGACTTTTAAAGCCAGCGCCCAGAAGGGACTTTTAAAACCGGCATCCATGAGTGACTATTACAGCCGGCGCCCAGAAGGGACTTTTAAAACCGGCATCCATGAGTGACTATTACAGCCGGCGCCCAGAAGGGACTTTTAAAACCGGCATCCATGAGTGACTATTACAGCCGGCGCCCAGAAGGGACTTTTAAAACCGGCATCTATGAGTGACTATTACAGCCGGCGCCCAGAAGGGACTTTTAAAGCCAGCGGCCAGAAGGGACTTTTAAAGCCAGCGCCCAGAAGGGACTTTTAAAACCGGCATCCATGAGTGACTATTACAGCCGGCGCCCAGAAGGGACTTTTAAAGCCGGCGGCCAGAAGGGACTTTTAAAGCCAGCGCCCAGAAGGGACTTTAAAAACCGGCATCCATGAGTGACTATTACAGCCGGCGCCCAGAAGAGACTTTTAAAACCGGCATCCATGAGTGACTATTACAACCGGCGCCCAGAAGGGACTTTTAAAACCGGCATCCATGAGTGACTATTACAGCCGGCGCCCAGAAGGGACTTTTAAAACCGGCATCCATGAGTGACTATTACAGCCGGCGCCCAGAAGGGACTTTTAAAACCGGCATCCATGAGTGACTATTACAACCGGCGCCCAGAAGGGACTTTTAAAACCGGCATCCATGAGTGACTATTACAGCCGGCGCCCAGAAGGGACTTTTAAAACCGGCATCCATGAGTGACTATTACAACCGGCGCCCAGAAGGGACTTTTAAAGCCGGCATCCATGAGTGACTATTACAGCCGGCGCCCAGAAGGGACTTTTAAAGCCGGCATCCATGAGTGACTATTACAACCGGCGCCCAGAAGGGACTTTTAAAACCGGCATCCATGAGTGACTATTACAGCCGGCGCCCAGAAGGGACTTTTAAAACCGGCATCCATGAGTGACTATTACAGCCGGCGCCCAGAAGGGACTTTTAAAACCGGCATCCATGAGTGACTATTACAACCGGCGCCCAGAAGGGACTTTTAAAACCGGCATCCATGAGTGACTATTACAGCCGGCGCCCAGAAGGGACTTTTAAAACCGGCATCCATGAGTGACTATTACAACCGGCGCCCAGAAGGGACTTTTAAAGCCGGCATCCATGAGTGACTATTACAGCCGGCGCCCAGAAGGGACTTTTAAAGCCGGCATCCATGAGTGACTATTACAACCAGCGCCCAGAAGGGACTTTTAAAACCGGCATCCATGAGTGACTATTACAGCCGGCGCCCAGAAGGGACTTTTAAAACCGGCATCCATGAGTGACTATTACAGCCGGCGCCCAGAAGGGACTTTTAAAACCGGCATCCATGAGTGGCTATTACAGCCGGCGCCCAGAAGGGACTTTTAAAACCGGCATCCATGAGTAACTATTACAACCGGCGCCCAGAAGGGACTTTTAAAACCGGCATCTATGAGTGACTATTACAGCCGGCGCCCAGAAGGGACTTTTAAAGCCAGCGGCCAGAAGGGACTTTTAAAGCCAGCGCCCAGAAGGGACTTTTAAAACCGGCATCCATGAGTGACTATTACAGCCGGCGCCCAGAAGGGACTTTTAAAGCCGGCGGCCAGAAGGGACTTTTAAAGCCGGCGCCCAGAAGGGACTTTAAAAACCGGCATCCATGAGTGACTATTACAGCCGGCGCCCAGAAGAGACTTTTAAAACCGGCATCCATGAGTGACTATTACAACCGGCGCCCAGAAGGGACTTTTTTCCATCATAAACTTTTTTTATTGGAAAGAATGAATAACAGATAACATATCAAGCAAGAAAATTGTACAGTGATAAATGCATATTATACAATATCCGTAAGCATGTACAGTTGTATCTGCATATTATACAGTGTCAGTAATAATGCTTTGGGTTCACTGTGCTCCTCTTAACTGTCATTTACTTAACCCTTAGGGCTGACAGGGAGGGCACCTCCTATGAAATTAACTGGCGGAATCAGGTGGCTCCATAGAGCCTCCGTCAGTCTCTTGCTAATTCCTAAGTATAGCAGTGCAGAGTATCATGAGTAGGTGGGAGGTAGAATTAAAGAAGAACATATCATAAACAAAAGCATAAACATACCCTATAAGAAGGGAACCTAACATTAACCAGTTCTGACAACAAGAGACAAGCCATGAAAATTGGTGTGATTTGGCGTGTGTGTATATATATAGGTTCAAGGGGGGGTTCCACTATGGAGTGGATATATATCTTAAGATTAAGCCCGTAGTGAGATTGGTCTTCTGCCTATACTGCTTGTAAATGGGAACAGAGTTGCCTTTATCGGGGGGATTGGAGGTAAGACCAGAAGTGTTGGGGGTTAAAATTCTCATTCGCTAGGGAGAGCCTGGCTCTGATTTTGTATTCCATGAGCAGGTTAGCTCTGGCATTAGCTAGCACCTGGGAGATTTCAAATTTTTCCTGTGATTTCCAATTAGTTGTAATTAGGTGAAGAGCGCTTAATATAATGTGGGAGATGGTTGGTTGTATTGTCTGGGGGATGTTATTACAGTCCACTAGAAGGATGGCTAGTTGTGGAGTGAGGTGGAAGTCTGGCATTAAAGAATGACGTATCAGGCACTCAACCTCATTCCAGAGTTCTGATACTAGTGGGCATTCCCAAAACATATGGATGTAGGTTCCTATTTGATTGTTGCATTTCCAACATGTATGTGTCGCTCCTTGTGTAAAGGAAGCTATCTTTCGTGGGGTTATATACCACCTGTATAAGATTTTTCGTACCATCTCCCAGTGTGTGTTGCATTTCGAGATGGACGATATTGCTCTGTGGGATTGGAGGAGTTGGAGGCTTGAGATACTGATTTGTAGATCATCCGACCAGATATTAGCATATTTATTAAGTGCTGTTTGTGAATGTACCAGTAAAGCTTTATACCAAACTGATAACCCACCTCTGTAGTATCCCTTGTAGTTGAGCATGGTTGCGATACTGGGATAAAGTTTAGGAGGGGTTATTTTGAACCCTTTAATTATATGTAGTACTCTATGATATGTGAATATTTGCGTATGGCTTAGGTTATATATCTGTACTAAACAGTTGAAGGATTTTACTTTATTCCCTATAAACAAGTCGTTTATATCAGTTATGCCTTGATTGGCCCAAGAATTGAGGTTGAGGTCTCAGGAGCAAAGTTCGAGGACTTTTATGTCTGCTTTGATTAATATGGAGGAGGAGGGGTCAGGGGGTTTTTTAGTGAAGTATTCCCATGAACGTAGGGTTGCTTGGATCGATAGGTATGGGGATTTAGGGGGTTTAGCGCCCATCTGAATGCTGAGAAGAAGATCTTTGAGGTCACACCCCAACTCATTTCGTTCAAAGGCCACCCATGGTTGGACTGCCGATGTGGACCACCAAAATCTAGTCATGTCTAGGTTTGCGGCATGGTAGTATGTTTTAATGCATGGGAGTCCCATACCTCCTAGTTGTTTGGATAATGTCATAATTTGGAAAGAGGTTCTAATTTTCTTACCCCCCCAAACATATGTATTGATACATTTTTTGATATCTGTAAACCACTGTGCTTGGATAGGGATTTGGAGCGTGCGAAAAAAATACAGGATTTTCGGTAGGATGAGCATCTTAAAGGCTGCAATCTTTCCTGACCAAGAAAGCCATATTTTGGACATGTCTGCACATTCCTGTTTAACTACAGATAGGAGTGGGAGAAAGTTGTATTTATATAATTCTGACGCTTTTTGCGTTAGTTGTATGCCTAAGTAAGACACCGCCCCCTCTGCCCAGGGGAACGGGAACCGGTGGGATATATGGTCATGCAGTTTTGGGGGTATATTTAGACCTAGGATGTATGATTTGTGGTTGTTTAATTTATATAGAGATACTGCGGAGAAGGTTTGAAGGTCTTGTAGTACAGCTTGGAGGGATGTTAGAGGGTTGGTTAAAATTAATGCCACATCGTCTGCAAAAAGACTAATGACATGGGTGTAGTCTTTGATTTTTACTCCTGTTATGTTGGGGTTGGAACGAATCTTTTGTGCTAATGTTTCCATAATTAATACAAATATAATGGGTGAAAGGGGGCATCCGTGGCGAGTGCCATTAGAGATGTTAAAGGGTTTAGATATAAAACCAGCTGCGTTGACCCGGGCAGAGGGAGCGGAGTATAGTGCCATAATTGCCGATAGAATCGTACCTGAGAAACCAAATTTGCAAAGGGTCGCTTTCAGGAATTGCCAATGAACTCTGTCGAAGGCCTTCTCAGCATCCAAAGTGAGGAGCAGAGAAGGCCTCCGACAGAGCTCTATGTGTCTCAGGATGTTGACCATGCGCCTGGTTGCGTCAGAAGCTTGACGGTTTTTAGTAAAACCCACTTGATCTATTGCTAAGAGAGAAGGGGTGACAATCATCAATCTATTGGCCAGGAGTTTAGCGTATATTTTCACATCGGAATTGAGTAGAGATATGGGGCGATAGTTTCCCATTTCAGTTGGGGCTTTCCCCGGTTTTAGGATAACTGTTATGAGAGCTTCTAGGTATTCCGCTGGGAGTGAGGCTGATTCAGCAGTGTCATTGAATAATTTCGTAAGGAAGGGGGAGAGGGTATCTGAGAAGGTCGTGTAATATTCATTGCTGAAAAGACCAGAAGGGACTTTTAAAACCGGCATCCATGAGTGACTATTACAGCCGGCGCCCAGAAGGGACTTTTAAAACCGGCATCCATGAGTGACTATTACAACCGGCGCCCAGAAGGGACTTTTAAAGCCGGCATCCATGAGTGACTATTACAGCCGGCGCCCAGAAGGGACTTTTAAAACCGGCATTCATGAGTGACTATTACAACCGGCGCCCAGAAGGGACTTTTAAAACCGGCATCCATGAGTGACTATTACAGCCGGCGCCCAGAAGGGACTTTTAAAACCGGCATCCATGAGTGACTATTACAGCCGGCGCCCAGAAGGGACTTTTAAAACCGGCATCCATGAGTGACTATTACAGCCGGCGCCCAGAAGGGACTTTTAAAACCGGCATCCATGAGTGATTATTACAGCCGGCGCCCAGAAGGGACTTTTAAAACCGGCATCCATGAGTGACTATTACAGCCGGCGCCCAGAAGGGACTTTTAAAACCGGCATCCATGAGTGACTATTACAGCCGGCGCCCAGAAGGGACTTTTAAAACCGGCATCCATGAGTGACTATTACAACCGGCGCCCAGAAGGGACTTTTAAAACCGGCATCCATGAGTGACTATTACAGCCGGCGCCCAGAAGGGACTTTTAAAACCGGCATCCATAAGTGACTATTACAACCGGCGCCCAGAAGGGACTTTTAAAGCCGGCATCCATGAGTGACTATTACAGCCGGCGCCCAGGAGGGACTTTTAAAACCGGCATCCATGAGTAACTATTACAACCGGCGCCCAGAAGGGACTTTTAAAACCGGCATCTATGAGTGACTATTACAGCCGGCGCCCAGAAGGGACTTTTAAAGCCGGCGGCCAGAAGGGACTTTTAAAGCCAGCGCCCAGAAGGGACTTTTAAAACCGGCATCCATGAGTGGCTATTACAGCCGGCGCCCAGAAGGGACTTTTAAAACCGGCATCCATGAGTGACTATTACAACCGGCGCCCAGAAGGGACTTTTAAAGCCGGCATACATGAGTGACTATTTCAACCGGCGCCCAGAAGGGACTTTTAAAACCGGCATCCATGAGTGACTATTACAGCCGGCGCCCAGAAGGGACTTTTAAAACCGGCATCCATGAGTGACTATTACAGCCGGCGCCCAGAAGGGACTTTTAAAATTGGCATCCATGAGTGACTATTACAGCCGGCGCCCAGAAGGGACTTTTAAAACCGGCATCCATGAGTAACTATTACAACCGGTGCCCAGACGGGACTTTTAAAACCGGCATCTATGAGTGACTATTACAGCCGGCGCCCAGAAGGGACTTTTAAAGCCAGCGGCCAGAAGGGACTTTTAAAGCCAGCGCCCAGAAAGGACTTTTAAAGCCAGCGCCCAGAAGGGACTTTTAAAGCCAGCGCCCAGAAGGGACTTTTAAAACCGGCATCCATGAGTGACTATTACAGCCGGCGCCCAGAAGGGACTTTTAAAGCCGGCGGCCAGAAGGGACTTTTAAAGCCAGCGCCCAGAAGGGACTTTAAAAACCGGCATCCATGAGTGACTATTACAGCCGGCGCCCAGAAGAGACTTTTAAAACCGGCATCCATGAGTGACTATTACAACCGGCGCCCAGAAGGGACTTTTAAAACCGGCATCCATGAGTGACTATTACAGCCGGCGCCCAGAAGGGACTTTTAAAACCGGCATCCATGAGTGACTATTACAGCCGGCGCCCAGAAGGGACTTTTAAAACCGGCATCCATGAGTGACTATTACAGCCGGCGCCCAGAAGGGACTTTTAAAACCGGCATCCATGAGTGACTATTACAACCGGCGCCCAGAAGGGACTTTTAAAGCCGGCATCCATGAGTGACTATTACAGCCGGCGCCCAGAAGGGACTTTTAAAGCCGGCATCCATGAGTGACTATTACAACCGGCGCCCAGAAGGGACTTTTAAAACCGGCATCCATGAGTGACTATTACAGCCGGCGCCCAGAAGGGGCTTTTAAAACCGGCATCCATGAGTGACTATTACAGCCGGCGCCCAGAAGGGACTTTTAAAACCGGCATCCATGAGTGACTATTACAGCCGGCGCCCAGAAGGGACTTTTAAAACCGGCATCCATGAGTGACTATTACAGCCGGCGCCCAGAAGGGACTTTTAAAACCGGCATCCATGAGTGACTATTACAGCCGGCGCCCAGAAGGGACTTTTAAAACCGGCATCCATAAGTGACTATTACAACCGGCGCCCAGAAGGGACTTTTAAAGCCGGCATCCATGAGTGACTATTACAGCCGGCGCCCAGGAGGGACTTTTAAAACCGGCATCCATGAGTAACTATTACAACCGGCGCCCAGAAGAGACTTTTATAACCGGCATCTATGAGTGACTATTACAGCCGGCGCCCAGAAGGGACTTTTAAAGCCGGCGGCCAGAAGGGACTTTTAAAGCCAGCGCCCAGAAGGGACTTTTAAAACCGGCATCCATGAGTGGCTATTACAGCCGGCGCCCAGAAGGGACTTTTAAAACCGGCATCCATGAGTGACTATTACAACCGGCGCCCAGAAGGGACTTTTAAAGCCGGCATACATGAGTGACTATTTCAACCGGCGCCCAGAAGGGACTTTTAAAACCGGCATCCATGAGTGACTATTACAGCCGGCGCCCAGAAGGGACTTTTAAAACCGGCATCCATGAGTGACTATTACAGCCGGCGCCCAGAAGGGACTTTTAAAACCGGCATCCATGAGTGGCTATTACAGCCGGCGCCCAGAAGGGACTTTTAAAACCGGCATCCATGAGTAACTATTACACCCGGCGCCCAGAAGGGACTTTTAAAACCGGCATCTATGAGTGACTATTACAGCCGGCGCCCAGAAGGGACTTTTAAAGCCAGCGGCCAGAAGGGACTTTTAAAGCCAGCGCCCAGAAGGGACTTTTAAAGCCAGCGCCCAGAAGGGACTTTTAAAACCGGCATCCATGAGTGACTATTACAGCCGGCGCCCAGAAGGGACTTTTAAAACCGGCATCCATGAGTGACTATTACAGCCGGCGCCCAGAAGGGACTTTTAAAACCGGCATCCATGAGTGACTATTACAGCCGGCGCCCAGAAGGGACTTTTAAAACCGGCATCTATGAGTGACTATTACAGCCGGCGCCCAGAAGGGACTTTTAAAGCCAGCGGCCAGAAGGGACTTTTAAAGCCAGCGCCCAGAAGGGACTTTTAAAACCGGCATCCATGAGTGACTATTACAGCCGGCGCCCAGAAGGGACTTTTAAAGCCGGCGGCCAGAAGGGACTTTTAAAGCCAGCGCCCAGAAGGGACTTTAAAAACCGGCATCCATGAGTGACTATTACAGCCGGCGCCCAGAAGAGACTTTTAAAACCGGCATCCATGAGTGACTATTACAACCGGCGCCCAGAAGGGACTTTTAAAACCGGCATCCATGAGTGACTATTACAGCCGGCGCCCAGAAGGGACTTTTAAAACCGGCATCCATGAGTGACTATTACAGCCGGCGCCCAGAAGGGACTTTTAAAACCGGCATCCATGAGTGACTATTACAACCGGCGCCCAGAAGGGACTTTTAAAACCGGCATCCATGAGTGACTATTACAGCCAGCGCCCAGAATGGACTTTTTAAACCGGCATCCATGAGTGACTATTACAACCGGCGCCCAGAAGGGACTTTTAAAGCCGGCATCCATGAGTGACTATTACAGCCGGCGCCCAGAAGGGACTTTTAAAGCCGGCATCCATGAGTGACTATTACAACCGGCGCCCAGAAGGGACTTTTAAAACCGGCATCCATGAGTGACTATTACAGCCGGTGCCCAGAAGGGACTTTTAAAACCGGCATCCATGAGTGACTATTACAGCCGGCGCCCAGAAGGGACTTTTAAAACCGGCATCCATGAGTGACTATTACAACCGGCGCCCAGAAGGGACTTTTAAAACCGGCATCCATGAGTGACTATTACAGCCGGCGCCCAGAAGGGACTTTTAAAACCGGCATCCATGAGTGACTATTACAACCGGCGCCCAGAAGGGACTTTTAAAGCCGGCATCCATGAGTGACTATTACAGCCGGCGCCCAGAAGGGACTTTTAAAGCCGGCATCCATGAGTGACTATTACAACCGGCGCCCAGAAGGGACTTTTAAAACCGGCATCCATGAGTGACTATTACAGCCGGCGCCCAGAAGGGACTTTTAAAACCGGCATCCATGAGTGACTATTACAGCCGGCGCCCAGAAGGGACTTTTAAAACCGGCATCCATGAGTGGCTATTACAGCCGGCGCCCAGAAGGGACTTTTAAAACCGGCATCCATGAGTAACTATTACAACCGGCGCCCAGAAGGGACTTTTAAAACCGGCATCTATGAGTGACTATTACAGCCGGCGCCCAGAAGGGACTTTTAAAGCCAGCGGCCAGAAGGGACTTTTAAAGCCAGCGCCCAGAAGGGACTTTTAAAACCGGCATCCATGAGTGACTATTACAGCCGGCGCCCAGAAGGGACTTTTAAAGCCGGCGGCCAGAAGGGACTTTTAAAGCCAGCGCCCAGAAGGGACTTTTAAAGCCAGCGCCCAGAAGGGACTTTAAAAACCGGCATCCATGAGTGACTATTACAGCCGGCGCCCAGAAGAGACTTTTAAAACCGGCATCCATGAGTGACTATTACAACCGGCGCCCAGAAGGGACTTTTTTCCATCATAAACTTTTTTTATTGGAAAGAATGAATAACAGATAACATATCAAGCAAGAAAATTGTACAGTGATAAATGCATATTATACAATATCCGTAAGCATGTACAGTTGTATCTGCATATTATACAGTGTCAGTAATAATGCTTTGGGTTCACTGTGCTCCTCTTAACTGTCATTTACTTAACCCTTAGGGCTGACAGGGAGGGCACCTCCTATGAAATTAACTGGCGGAATCAGGTGGCTCCATAGAGCCTCCGTCAGTCTCTTGCTAATTCCTAAGTATAGCAGTGCAGAGTATCATGAGTAGGTGGGAGGTAGAATTAAAGAAGAACATATCATAAACAAAAGCATAAACATACCCTATAAGAAGGGAACCTAACATTAACCAGTTCTGACAACAAGAGACAAGCCATGAAAATTGGTGTGATTTGGCGTGTGTGTATATATATAGGTTCAAGGGGGGGTTCCACTATGGAGTGGATATATATCTTAAGATTAAGCCCGTAGTGAGATTGGTCTTCTGCCTATACTGCTTGTAAATGGGAACAGAGTTGCCTTTATCGGGGGGATTGGAGGTAAGACCAGAAGTGTTGGGGGTTAAAATTCTCATTCGCTAGGGAGAGCCTGGCTCTGATTTTGTATTCCATGAGCAGGTTAGCTCTGGCATTAGCTAGCACCTGGGAGATTTCAAATTTTTCCTGTGATTTCCAATTAGTTGTAATTAGGTGAAGAGCGCTTAATATAATGTGGGAGATGGTTGGTTGTATTGTCTGGGGGATGTTATTACAGTCCACTAGAAGGATGGCTAGTTGTGGAGTGAGGTGGAAGTCTGGCATTAAAGAATGACGTATCAGGCACTCAACCTCATTCCAGAGTTCTGATACTAGTGGGCATTCCCAAAACATATGGATGTAGGTTCCTATTTGATTGTTGCATTTCCAACATGTATGTGTCGCTCCTTGTGTAAAGGAAGCTATCTTTCGTGGGGTTATATACCACCTGTATAAGATTTTTCGTACCATCTCCCAGTGTGTGTTGCATTTCGAGATGGACGATATTGCTCTGTGGGATTGGAGGAGTTGGAGGCTTGAGATACTGATTTGTAGATCATCCGACCAGATATTAGCATATTTATTAAGTGCTGTTTGTGAATGTACCAGTAAAGCTTTATACCAAACTGATAACCCACCTCTGTAGTATCCCTTGTAGTTGAGCATGGTTGCGATACTGGGATAAAGTTTAGGAGGGGTTATTTTGAACCCTTTAATTATATGTAGTACTCTATGATATGTGAATATTTGCGTATGGCTTAGGTTATATATCTGTACTAAACAGTTGAAGGATTTTACTTTATTCCCTATAAACAAGTCGTTTATATCAGTTATGCCTTGATTGGCCCAAGAATTGAGGTTGAGGTCTCAGGAGCAAAGTTCGAGGACTTTTATGTCTGCTTTGATTAATATGGAGGAGGAGGGGTCAGGGTTTTTTTTAGTGAAGTATTCCCATGAACGTAGGGTTGCTTGGATCGATAGGTATGGGGATTTAGGGGGTTTAGCGCCCATCTGAATGCTGAGAAGAAGATCTTTGAGGTCACACCCCAACTCATTTCGTTCAAAGGCCACCCATGGTTGGACTGCCGATGTGGACCACCAAAATCTAGTCATGTCTAGGTTTGCGGCATGGTAGTATGTTTTAATGCATGGGAGTCCCATACCTCCTAGTTGTTTGGATAATGTCATAATTTGGAAAGAGGTTCTAATTTTCTTACCCCCCCAAACATATGTATTGATACATTTTTTGATATCTGTAAACCACTGTGCTTGGATAGGGATTTGGAGCGTGCGAAAAAAATACAGGATTTTCGGTAGGATGAGCATCTTAAAGGCTGCAATCTTTCCTGACCAAGAAAGCCATATTTTGGACATGTCTGCACATTCCTGTTTAACTACAGATAGGAGTGGGAGAAAGTTGTATTTATATAATTCTGACGCTTTTTGCGTTAGTTGTATGCCTAAGTAAGACACCGCCCCCTCTGCCCAGGGGAACGGGAACCGGTGGGATATATGGTCATGCAGTTTTGGGGGTATATTTAGACCTAGGATGTATGATTTGAGGTTGTTTAATTTATATAGAGATACTGCGGAGAAGGTTTGAAGGTCTTGTAGTACAGCTTGGAGGGATGTTAGAGGGTTGGTTAAAATTAATGCCACATCGTCTGCAAAAAGACTAATGACATGGGTGTAGTCTTTGATTTTTACTCCTGTTATGTTGGGGTTGGAACGAATCTTTTGTGCTAATGTTTCCATAATTAATACAAATATAATGGGTGAAAGGGGGCATCCGTGGCGAGTGCCATTAGAGATGTTAAAGGGTTTAGATATAAAACCAGCTGCGTTGACCCGGGCAGAGGGAGCGGAGTATAGTGCCATAATTGCCGATAGAATCGTACCTGAGAAACCAAATTTGCAAAGGGTCGCTTTCAGGAATTGCCAATGAACTCTGTCGAAGGCCTTCTCAGCATCCAAAGTGAGGAGCAGAGAAGGCCTCCGACAGAGCTCTATGTGTCTCAGGATGTTGACCATGCGCCTGGTTGCGTCAGAAGCTTGACGGTTTTTAGTAAAACCCACTTGATCTATTGCTAAGAGAGAAGGGGTGACAATCATCAATCTATTGGCCAGGAGTTTAGCGTATATTTTCACATCGGAATTGAGTAGAGATATGGGGCGATAGTTTCCCATTTCAGTTGGGGCTTTCCCCGGTTTTGGGATAACTGTTATGAGAGCTTCTAGGTATTCCGCTGGGAGTGAGGCTGATTCAGCAGTGTCATTGAATAATTTCGTAAGGAAGGGGGAGAGGGTATCTGAGAAGGTCGTGTAATATTCATTGCTGAAAAGACCAGAAGGGACTTTTAAAACCGGCATCCATGAGTGACTATTACAGCCGGCGCCCAGAAGGGACTTTTAAAACCGGCATCCATGAGTGACTATTACAGCCGGCGCCCAGAAGGGACTTTTAAAACCGGCATCCATGAGTGACTATTACAACCGGCGCCCAGAAGGGACTTTTAAAACCGGCATCCATGAGTGACTATTACAGCCGGCGCCCAGAAGGGACTTTTAAAACCGGCATCCATGAGTGACTATTACAACCGGCGCCCAGAAGGGACTTTTAAAGCCGGCATCCATGAGTGACTATTACAGCCGGCGCCCAGAAGGGACTTTTAAAGCCGGCATCCATGAGTGACTATTACAACCGGCGCCCAGAAGGGACTTTTAAAACCGGCATCCATGAGTGACTATTACAGCCGGCGCCCAGAAGGGACTTTTAAAACCGGCATCCATGAGTGACTATTACAGCCGGCGCCCAGAAGGGACTTTTAAAACCGGCATCCATGAGTGACTATTACAACCGGCGCCCAGAAGGGACTTTTAAAACCGGCATCCATGAGTGACTATTACAGCCGGCGCCCAGAAGGGACTTTTAAAACCGGCATCCATGAGTGACTATTACAACCGGCGCCCAGAA